>NW_027041129.1:0-84516 GCF_037179485.1 Ochlerotatus camptorhynchus | reverse complement strand
CATATCAATTTTCCGGCTTCTGCATTTATAGGCTTGTTTATTCAAAGTGAATACTTCACCAAGTTTCGCTTCGCTTCGTCGTAATGGTCTTTTGACATGTGAAAAACTCATAATCTCCCATACCGAAGACATGTTAAAAGATGCATACAAATAATATAATTGTTTTCAAACATCTATATCAAGCGGATATAATTTATTTCCATTACAAATTTTAAGTTCTCCTTCAGAGCTTTATGAAAAATTCCAAAATATTAAAATCGAAAACAAAACAAAAACCGCATCTCCAAACAGACAAGATTGACTGATTTCTTCCACTTCGCGTTTTTAGGAGCATTAATCGCATTATCCAGAAGTCATGTAGATTCTGTGTAGCGAACACATTGATGCATTTTGAACTTCTTACAATAAGTGGCCGAGAAAATTCGAAGTGGTAAATTAAATTATATCAAAAAAAGATTCCGTCAATCGTGTTCGTAATAGACACATTTTCAAATCAAATACTTGCAATCATGAATACATTGCATAGTTTTCATGTTGCATCACACAGCCCAACAGCCCCAGCACTTTACTATCTTGCTCTCTTCTTTTTGCCAGTCGATTTCTTGCTGTTATCTATTAATGCCTTAAATTTTTATTGTAAGAAATCAAGTTTTTGGGTGCAACTGTCCATAACTACAGCCACCACCGAGGAGCGGTCATTAAAATGTTAATCAAAATATTTTATTCGCTGTCATAATCGTAAAACATTTTTGCTATCAAAAGTGTTGCTCGATGACAGGGAGTAGCATGTACGAACCCAACCAGAAGCAACGAAGCGCGGGCGTCGTCTCCTCTATACATAAATTAAATATCTATCAACAGCAGCAGCAGCACCAGCAAACAACAACACTATAATGCCCCGGCGAGCGATGATGACGAGAACTTTAATATCTTTACCTCCCATGATGTCCGGCCGAGAAAAGTGAGGAATCCCTGTCGCTACCCTCCAATTTACGCGCAGTGCAAGGACGAATGATTGGGCCTTCATTGGGTTCGCGTGGAGGCTGGAGATGACGCTCGGTCAAGCGCATCCTACGGCACAGCATCCCGGTCCGAGGTGATTTTGGCCAACTTCTATGATAGTTACGAACCTGTAAGTAAATGAACATCCAAATGGCTTAATTATATGTGGTGGTTACTATGTGGATGTATACCAAACAGGAAGGAAAAATTGCAATCGCTAGCTGTCTCGCAAAATCATTCTAATATCGAACTACTTGTTAAACTTAATTTTCCGCAGTGTCAATCAATCAATTTACAAACTTAAAGTTCACCTAACGCCGTGAACCCGTTCGATGCGATGCTGCTGCTACATCCCCTGACTGAGTCAGGAGACCATGTTATGAAGCATAAAACATGTGCCACCGCTTCGGCTGCTGACTGGACTGCTGATGGGCGATCGCCAGCATGTACGTTTGCTACATGGTGTGGAGTCGGATTTACTTTTCCGAGGAGAAAGATTGAAATCATAATACGTCAACAGCACGGGAGACAATAAGTCATCAAGCGTGGACAGTGCTGTCACGGTGGACTGGGGAGATTCAGCAGCTCACCCCTTACTGTTGCTGCTGGTTGGTACAAGCCGGTCGACTGATGGAGGCCTGCAGTCGCGATGAAACTGTCTCGCAAATGTGCTGCGCTAGGGATACCCTGTCTTTTTTTATTAATTCTTTTTTGGACAACATTTCAACTGGTGGCTGGTTCATCTCCTCTACAATCTCCTTGGTGGATACGTTATTTGTCTATTAATTAATGTATATCCCAATTGTGCACAATTAAGTAGAACTTACAGTGCCCGTACAGTTATTTTTCTTGAAAGCGGAAGTTAGGTCTGCAAACGTAGTGATCGGACATGTATTACGCTACGAGGGATAAGAAGAGGCTTAAATTAGTCAAGAATATATGTACTACGTTTTTATACCACAACATGTGCTTTTTGTATTCTAGTGACTTAAACACATACATATAAGGTCATTCGTGAATCGTCAGCAAACCCCTACTCAAAGCTCGTCTCCACAACACGTGGTTGATTTTGTTTCGATTTGCTACTGATTCGCTCTTCAATTCAATGATTTTATGAAAACTGCAACGTAGGTTTGTACATAACAACGTAAAGTAAATGGTGTTTATTTGTTAAGTTTCCGACTTTTGGATATTAATTAATGAGAGCATCGGCCATACAGTCTAGCGATATCAAACAGCAGTTAAAAAACTACTATTTGAGCTCGCTATACTTCACAGTCTCGACTCTCATTAGTAAAAT
Organism: Ochlerotatus camptorhynchus; assembly: GCF_037179485.1. Lineage (NCBI taxonomy): Eukaryota > Metazoa > Arthropoda > Insecta > Diptera > Culicidae > Ochlerotatus > Ochlerotatus camptorhynchus. Next base: position 82,214 of record NW_027041129.1, on the reverse strand, counting down.
GTCATCACACAAAATTATTGTCATCTTTTGATATGGTAATTCCTCTAAAATCTTAAATACATCAACATTATAAAGATACTGTGTAGTAGAATTAAAAGAAAACACAACGTAATAAGCTTAATATTAAAATTATTTGATAAAAAACCAGATTGTAAGATTGTAGTCTAAAACTGACTCAAACTTTAGGAAGAAAAAAAAACTCACATTAAATTGACTTTTTTCTATTTCATGTTCAGATAAAATTCGAAGGGTATTTTTTTCCTTTGAAAACTAAACATAAAAATTTTGTTTTTGAACACTCCCACATTCGATAATGAGAGCACCCATCTTACTAGCACGGTGGTTGGAAGATATTTTATCGCTGTCGCTTGGTCGGTTCGAAAAATAAATTGTCAACAGTATCGTATTACAAGGAGATTTTTTTTCTCCACTGCGCCTAATGCTCTGGATTAAAGAGAACGCTTTTTCTTCTTCTATTTTTCTGTCATTGTACTCAATGTACAGTAGATCGTGTGTAAAATTTGATAATACGATATCTAGAGTTACCAATTTCAGGGATTGAATATTTACATTCAGTTTAATGCGCATCTGGCCACCCTGAACCGTAAACATTTGTGCCCTGTGCTATTTTTTTCGGTTGACTGTCCACGAGTCAAGTAGCGAGATTCGTCGTTGGTATCAGGTTAAAAGCAAAGGCTAAATTCGATGGAAATCATCTCTGCGCTAATTTGGTTATATCAAAATTGACAATTGCCAACAAAGTATTGTGCGTAAGGGAAGGGAACCATCGGCGAAAAAAATACAATAAAGGTGCGTCGAAAGAAGTATCCGCTATCTTCTTTGGACTATTATTGGCTTGGATCGATGGACTTCTTTAAAAAAAAAACATGCGTATTAGTTGTAGATTGCTAGGCAGCGTAAACCAGACTAGGGATTCAAAATCTAACCGGTAGGTCTTGTCATTTCACTTCGATGAGTATTGATAATGTTCGCTTCAGTGAATCTTTTAGCTGGCAATATTTGTTTAAACATTTTGATGGTTTACTAAAGGGTGATACGGTCAAAATTTGGTCAATATCAACTTGACGTATTTCTTTCAATTTTGCATTTAAAAAACCTGAACACCCCTCATTTTGAAGGTGTGTGTGTGTAGAATGTTGGTCCCATTTTGATTTTGGAATTCACTCTTCAGTTGTCAAAATGCCGTCCAAGCAAGAAGAGCAGCGTATCAAAATTTTGCTCGCGCATCGCGAAAATCCGAGCTACTCGCACGCAAAGTTGGCAAATTCGCTAAAAGTTGCCAAATCAACCGTTACAAATGTAATTAAAGTGTTTGGGGAACGTTTGTCGACAGCCAGGAAGTCTGGATCGGGGGGAAATCGAAAACCGGAAGCCGCTGAGACGACAAAGAGAGTTGCCGGTAGTTTCAAGCGAAACCCTAACCTCTCTCTCCGAGATGCCGCAAATAAGTTGGGTGTATCGTCTACAACCGTGCATCGAGCCAAAAAACGAGCCGGACTATCGACTTACAAGAAGTTAGTGACTCCAAATCGCGATGATAAACAAAATACGACGGCCAAAGCGCGATCCCGGAGGCTGTACACGACGATGCTGATGAAGTTTGACTGCGTGGTAATGGACGACGAAACCTACGTCAATGCCGACTACAAGCAGCTTCCGGGACAGGAGTTTTATACGGCAAAAGGAAGGGGAAAGGTAGCAGATGTTTTCAAGCACATGAAACTGTCAAAGTTCGCAAAGAAATATCTGGTTTGGCAAGCCATCTGTACCTGTGGCTTGAAAAGCAGCATTTTCATAGCTTCCGGGACTGTCAACCAAGAAATTTACGTGAAAGAGTGTTTGAATAAACGTCTGCTGCCTTTCCTGAAGAAACACGGTTGTTCCGTACTGTTTTGGCCGGATTTGACATCTTGCCATTACGGTAAAAAGGCCATGGAGTGGTACGCCGCCAACAACGTGCAGGTGGTTCCCAAGGACAAGAACCCTCCCAACACGCCAGAGGTCCGCCCAATTGAGAAATACTGGGCTATTGTCAAGCGGAACCTAAAGAAGACCAAAAAAACTGCTAAGGGCGAGCAGCAGTTCAAGGCAAACTGGCTTTCTGCGGCGAAGAAGGTGGACAAGGTGGCTGTACAAAATCTGATGGCAGGGGTCAAGCGTAAGGCCCGGCAATTCGGATTTGGAAAAGCGGAAGCCTAACTGAATATTTTTCCTGAATTTTATACTAATTGAACTTGAAAAAGAAATTTAATTTGATTTTTTAAATAAACGATTTCACCGATTTACACGCGTTTTCCCTTGACCAAATTTTGACCGTATCACCCTTTATAAGGCATGACCTCTATGCTTATAGTAGACGAACTAGCCAAAATCTTAAAATGTAATAATGTAAATAAAGTAAAAAAATAACATGTATATGAGTGGAATATTATCTTCAAATTGTATTACTAAAACAACTATTCATGATTTTATCCTAAAACAAGATTACAATTAAGCTAAATTTTGAATCGCAATGCTCAATTTTGCTGCTATGGCTTTATCAGAATTTTAGTTATGAAAATGACAGTGGGGTTTTGAAATATGCATATGGTGCATATCAGTGACATAAATTACGTTTTTCTTTGCAGAAATAAAGGTGTACATTTTTGAAGAAAGTCGTAGACAGCTAATGTCAAGCAACCTTGTAAAAAATACTTTTTTGCATCTCTTGGATCGACCGATTTAGAGCAATTCTCTTGAATTGACATAAGGCGTTTCTAAAAAAAAATCATTTTTTTTTTATATCAAACTTCTTAGAAAGTTGATATTTGTTATATTTACCCCAACCTGAGATATTAGCATTCAAAAAAACCATATTTTCATAAGAAAAACGTCAATAACTCTTGAACGGCCAAATATATCGAAAGTTCTGCATGGCAAAACTTGCGTCTTCAAAAGTTCCAAAAGTTATCTGGTGGCCACTGATCAGGAAAAACCAGGAAAACCGGGAATTAACCTGGAAAAACCACGAAATAACCAGGAATTATTACAGCTTAACATGTTTTGTGTATCGATTTTAGTCCTAATTGTTTTTCAAAATTTTAAAAATGATGATGATTTTTAGAACTAGCAGAATGTTGAAATGATTTGAACTGTCCATGATCTCTAAAATTTGTCAAAGTCAGAGATCTCGAAAAGTTTTCGGAATTCCTGATATTGAAAATTTTAATTTTTGATGTCCTTTTCTTTTAAAATTAATTCTATATCTAGGATCTTGATTATTTTTCAAAGTCCATGTGGGATGGTATCTCCTTGGTAGTTCTTCAGTATTTCAAAATTCTAACAGTGTTGTTAAATTTGAAATAATTATTTTTTTCTCTTCTGGTATCCTGCAATTGTTTTTAAATCCATGATTTTTTATTAGACTCCTAATTATCATGTAGATCTTGATATCGTCGGCGTAAAACACATGTCGATTTCATTGATGACTAGGCCGCGAATTGCTTCCTTGAGGTACTCCGGAAGTGTTGGAAAATGTATCAGATGGTACAGATTTTAACAGTGTGCGACTAGATAGATAAGATCTGAACCAATTGACAAAAGCAGGATGCATGCAAGAATATTTCAAATTGTCTATGACTGCTTCGATATGATGCGTTGAGATTTCAAAGGTACTGAATTCGATCCCTTGTAGTAGCATCGAGTACAGCAATTATCTGTGAGTCCGGTGCCACTGAATTGTTGAAAGCAGTCTTGTAATGTTCCACGAAGAGGTTGCATTTACCTTGCAGCGTACTGGTGCAGGTGTCTTTAAGGTGCATTTCCACAGGCAACCCATTTTCTTTCCTTTTGGAATTGACGGGGTTTTTCGGGTTCCTACGCAGGCGGTTCTGCGTCCGAATCACGTATCGTTTGTAAAGAAAACGAATGTACAGTCGATAACTGTTACTAGCTTGAGTGAATAAATGCTTTAAAACTGGGCAACGAGAACGGCAGAAATTTCGTAGAGCATGTGATCTTATTCGTTTCTGTTTTCATAAACGAAAATTGGACCACGGTGGCTTAAGGGCAGGTCGGCGAAGAAGAACAAAGCTGATAATGGCTTGGGTAATATTTTCATTGAATTAATCTACTGCATCATCCACACGGCTGTCATCTCAAGAGCCAACATATATATAAATATGGACTGGCCTATCGGTCCCAAGTACATCGATTAACGTATCCCATTCTAGTCGAAATTCTAGTACTCCATTATGTTTGTTTTGATTCGCTAAGAAAGTTTGACAGATAAAATGATGGTTTCATGGATTTTCCTATGTTTCGAGGGGTGCATCATTTACCTTGGGACCGAAGAGAGTACCTGAGCTGAGCCAAAAATATGAGCACGTTTCTTCGGGACCTTCTGGTTTTAGAGTTACCTCTATGGAAGTACTGTGTCTAATGCTGCGGAACCATTGATCGATCTCGATTGGAATCATCCTGCCCTTGAGGTCACCGTTCAACTGCTGCTCCCTACACTATTCGAGGATGTCGTTGATCTGTAGAGCTTAGAGTTTTATCATGCTGATTTCAAGACATTTTGTGAGACAATCTTTGATATTAATTGGCAGACTCTTGAGATGCCCAGGGCGGAAAGTCTCCTTAAAAAAGATATATATAGATGGGCATCTCCGAAAAAAAAAATAAGCTATCGGACTCAGATACCGTTTTTTTATATTTTTGCAGGCTATGGCTACACGAAAATTATTGCCATTTGACAAAATCGTTTTATTAATGCTCCAGTAGACTGGACCGCTCTGAAAAAATAATTACGTTTAGATTTTTTTAAATAGTGGAAAAAAATATAAAACAATCAAATTTTTTTTTATTTTTCAAAAAAATCACGTGTAAAAACATTTTTTATAAGTCATCATGACATAAAAAGTTGGACTCAAAATACCACAAAACATCAACTTTTCGATTTTGCTGGGGGTCCATTTTTTTCATGATGAAAAATATTCTCGGGGCGGTAAACTTCCTCTTGTAGACTGTCAATTGGTTGTAGCTCCAATCAGTAGGCAACGTGCAACCTGGTCTATACAAGGTGTGGAATTCATGGCCGGTACGTATTGGTGCAGTTCGTTTTTCACTCGGCTTTCAGTCGGCTTCGCACGATTTGCTTCTCTCGTACGCTCAAGCACGCTCGTAGTTACGTCATAACGTTTGTTTCAATCAGCTTTTGCATTGGAAATTGAATATGAATTATAAAATGTCTGTATGAATCCAAAATGTATCAATGTTTTTCCACTGAATGTTGAGATAATGTATTGATTATTTTATTAGCACACTGTATGACATGAAAAGGCAGCCTGCTGGTTAGTTTTTGCCCGTTTCCAAGTAAGAAGTTACTATAAAAATACAAAACGCCTGCTGATATTTTCCGGATACTTTACAAAAGCATACAAGCAAGCGCAATCATCATGTAAACATATCTAGAATTTACTGTACTTCATATTTCACAAATTTGCTTTCGAGTGCTATGACGTCGTGGTCATCCTCTCCCGCAATGTTTACCTTTTTCTGTCTACCAACACATACGTAAGGGCTAGATCTCCACACCTTGTATAGACCAGGTTGGGCAACGTGCACGTCACGAATACAAGACAGTTTCCAACTTTTGCTTCCAGATGGCGATTCAGCAAAACAAAAGAGCGTAGGGGTAGATAGGAAGGCATTGACATTGATCACACAAAAAAAACACTATCACAAATCACCACGAAACGTCCGTTAACTCAACAAATATCGCACTTGGCAAAAACCGGAGTATATCAAACTGTCACGAATTCAGTCTATGCAATTTGAAAGCACGAATTCACTCGTAAAAAGAAACAAATCACGTCGATTAAAAACCACTCAAAAACAAACAAGAACAGTTTTGCTAGATTTATGTTATATTGACATTTTTGGATACGTTTTAATGGTTATATGGTGAATTAATTTTATAATCATATTTGGACAACGATATACCACCCCTTATCGCCTAAACCCCCTTTTACAACTTATCGACTTCATCAAAATATTAGTTCGATTTATTTCGATTACTTCGATTATTCCTAAAAAGTGTCCAAATAAACTATCCCCGACGATAGTAAAGGAAGTCTTCACGCTACTAATACAGTCACTCAATGTCAATATATTACAAACTATTTTCAAGACCACCAATTTCGTTAGTTTAAGATTCATTGACGAATCTTTTATGGATCATTTGCAATATGTTTATGGGTGATTCGTACAATTTCAATGCTCATTCTTTAGAAATTTAGCCACACATTTTTATAAATGTTTTGCTAAGTTATACACATGGTTCACATTGATATTTTTGTTGGATTATTCACACCTTTTAAGAGATTTTGACCATAGGTTAATGGATCATTTGAGTGTTTTAAGGGGCATTTTCAATTTTTCATTTATTAATTTGTATTCAAGAGTTTGTTTGCTCTTACTATTTTATTCCAAAGTTCCTGTGAAAGTCGCTTTCAGATTATTTTTAGACTATGAGCAAATATATATAGTTTTGTTCAATAAATTTAATCGATATTCCTGCGTCTAATAGATTTGTATGGTGTGATTTGATTTTTCTGCACACTGAAAATCACTTCGGTAAACCTTTAGAATGCACCACTTTTAAAGGATTTTTTTATGTTATAAACTGTCTCAAAAAACGGAAATTAAACCTTGCGATTGTTATATGAGCAATACACAAATAAAGTGCATTACTGAATCATTATTAGTCGAATAAAGCCAAAAATAGATACACTGTCTATAAAATCCATTAACCATTAACCAATAGATACAATGTCTTTAAAAAATCATTGGACATACAAAAAAATAATTATGATGCAAATTTCGTAATAGTAAATTCATCCTAAAAATGTACAACAACTGTATCCGATGACTCGGCAAACTCGATGAGGAGCATCAATAAAATATTTGTGAGTCAAATCGAAAATGTAATAAAAGATAAACAGAAGCCATCAGTGCCAAATTAAAATTACTATTTCCTCTTCAGCGTATGTAAAACATCATCAGTGGGAAAAGTGTATCGATTGAATTGGTATAATTAAATATTGAAAACAGTGCCATTATCATTAAGAGTTACATGAATTTAAAAACAAAACAATTTCATTGTTTCTACACATTTCCAAAAGATGACAAAATACTGCATGGAGCATAGTTATTAACCACTGTCATAATTCAGCATCCCAGATTTACAGCGAAACGCCAAATACCGCATGCCAACTGTGGCGTATCCAATCAGAGCCATATTCTCTATCCAAGAAAGAAGGCAATTAAAACCAAGCCTACACTCTCGAATTTTATTAACGTTTGCGTTCTGTTCTCAGGACTCAATGCATGCTTCAAGTTTGCCGATAGTTTCTAGTCCTTTGTATGTGTGTGGGTTCCTTCTTTTTGACTATGAAAAACACACTTCATCTTGAACTTCTTCTTGTACTAAACCTTCCGTTTGTGATTTAGTTTCTATTCCAGTCCTTTTAATGTGTTTTTTCCATTTTACGGTTATTCGCATTTTCCTTGTCGCCTTTCGGCACTGATGCGTCGCCGTGGATGGAACGTATGCACAAAAACATAAAAGAACCATGAACTCAAAAGAAAACCATGCACGGTGAAATTTGTAGGAGTTGTTTATGCTTCTATGCTTCTCATCTGTTGAGCGGGTAAGAATAAGTATGAAAGAGAGAACTGGCGAAAAAACATAAATAAAACTACGCCGAATTTGCTTCATGCTTTAGGCACTTTTCGTTGTATGATTCGTTTAATGTGATTTTATACTTATCTATTGTGTTCGTGATAGAAAATCATACAGAGCCGGCCTTAGGAGTTTATGCCACTCAGGGTCAGGATACATTTTCATTATATATTTATTTATATAAATACGTACGTATTCCCTATCTGCAACCTTTAATACTGATTAGAACTGCGTTCACACTATAGATTGATAACATACAGAAGCATGCTAATTAACTTTCCACGCCTTTCAATGATTTTTTTTTCCTTCATATCCTTATATTGATATATTGATCCTTGATATTCAGTACTTTTAAGTGGTTTAACGTCTACAGTAGAGTAGGGTGCGGTAAAAGTTCTACCTTAGTTGAAACATTAGCAAACGGCATTCGCTAACGTACCGGGTGATTCGGAGTAACTATCACTTTAAAAAATGTTCATGACGATTGAACACTCCGGTTTTTTAAAGATGGGACTACTTCCAATTATGAGCAGTAGAGTCTTGTCAAATTTTCCATGCTTTGTTAATATAAAAAAATACATTACAAAATATTGAACTAAGGAAAACTTCTAGCAAACTTAATAAACAAATAAATGTATGCAATTCTCAATGGGTAAAAATAATATATGTTCAAGTATGTTTGTTTAAAAGTGTGTAAAAATGTCAGCTTGTATTGATAGTGGGATTTGAAATTTCATTCATTTTCGGTTTCAAACATCCATGGACGTGGAAATGGAGAATGTTATAAATGTGTATAAATTCGTATTCTTTTGAAAACTCTTAGAGTCATTTGTTTTCGAGAGGTACAATCACAGGCACGGAATGATGACCATTTTTTTGTAAAATTTTTGTTTGTTTTTTAAGTATACTAGCAGTTTTCTTTAGTTCCATTTTTTGTAATGTATTTTTATTTATATTTGCAATGTAAGGAGACATTTTCAATATGTCTCAGAGCATTGAAAATTGCTCCAATGAGTTCTCTACACTTAATATTTTACTTTTTTAAATTCAGCCTATTGGCTTTCGGCTTAGTGACCTATTTAGCCTGGTGACCCATTCGGCCTAATGGCCCTACACTATTTTCTGAATTTGGTTAATATCGAAATTTACGCAATAATAGCGATTTATCTCAATAACGGCAACTATTGCTGAAAAAAAAATTGTGTTTGAGACTGGATTAATTATGTACATACATGTGTAAAAAGTTTAAAGTAAAATCACAACACATCGATAAATATGTTGACCATATCATGCGTCCTCCCATCCCAATGCAACCCTGTAAAACGATGAATATAATACGCCAGCAGCTGGTCGCAGCCGCAGAGAATTCTTAGAAAAGGAACATATTTTGGAAGAAGAGCGAGCACGAGAGAACTATTTCAGAATGTAATTGTGAGAAAGCTAGCAAAGATTAAAGATTTTTCGTTCGTTTAATTTCGAAAATAGATTATGTTCGGCGTACTATTGTGCCGGGGCAGTCATCAGGATCCGGTGACGATGATAGAGTGCGGGAGAGAGTAAGAATGTGTACCAGTAAAGTTTGCAAAGGGAAACGGCACAAACAAAGTGTAGACACACAGCTGAAGAGAAAGAAAACATGAAAACCTACCGAACAAAATTGATTGCTGATTTCGATCATGCACTTTACGATTGCTTGAATACACAAGAGCTTCCTGGCCCCGAGTAGGTGTCATGTTTCTCCCCTACTGCAGCGAAGTGTATTTTCCCACGGTGTCTGACACATTGAATGTATTCGCGCAGGTGAAATCATTTCCCATGGCTCGAAGGAAATAAATAACGTTCGGATCCTTACCGTTTCCCGCTTTTGCATATCATCGTAATTGTTCTGTACAGAGGTGAGAAGGTGAAGCTCATTAGTTTTATAAACTATGAAAACATCATTGTGCTTGTCATTTCCAATTATAGTGGTGGTTTATCCTCAGATGGGGCTCAGATAACCTAGTCAGTAAAGCCGGAAGCGGCGGGTTCGATTCCCGGTCTGGTCAAGGAAATCTTTCGGGTTGGAAATTGTCTCGACTTCTTCTCTGGGCCTACAAATTCATGCATTGATTGGCATAGAAAGCTCTCAATTAATAACCGTGGAAGTGCATCTAGAACACTAAGTTTAGAGCTGGTATGACGCTCGCTACAGAAGGTTACAAACCCTAGAAGTAAGTTATCATATTAGGAGCACGCTTCAAAATCGTATAAAACTCTTTCCTATGTGAACAAGAAGTCCTGAAGATTAATTATCAACATGAATACTTTTGTCATCAGTGATAACACTTTTATATAAAAAATACCGTAAAACAGTATCAATTTAATCAGCGAAATATATTTATCATTGATATTTTTAATTTTTCTACTAGTGCAGTATTTTTATTGTATCAGGGCATAAAAATGCATCATATTTCAGCATCATTAGACATACAAAGTTATTGTAAGTGAAAAAAAAAACAATTAGGAACCTCAGGGATCAAATACACGCCACTGATGAATCTAACCCCGTTTCACGGGACATGTTATTCAAAAACTTTTCTAACAAAAAGATTAAATTTTTCCTCAATTTCACGCAGTAAAAATTATTTTGATATAATATCTGTACTAAAGCTGTAGTGCTATACTTTGACTATATGTTTACTATTATTTCTGCTTGTAGTCAACGATTTACATAGTTGAAGATGCTAATTTCAAATAACAGACTGCAGTGGTAATTGTTATACGATAGATGGATGAGATGAAATTATAACATTGATAGTTCCGTTAGAATACGGCAGTGTGAAAATTGCATATAGATAGTAGATAGCTAGCTTGGACAACTTTTAAGGAAGGTACAAATCGGTTTTTTCATCTCTCTTTACCAAACTCCCCCTTTGGAGAGGGATGGTGAGGGGTGCCCCCCCCCAACCCCCCCTCAACGCAAAGAAATTTTTTTTTCATGATGATTCATGATTACCTGAAAAACCAAAACAGAATGGCTTTGAGATTTTCTTTGCTTTTTTAATAGTTTTTTTTTCTTCCTTGAATTATTTTTCGGCGATCTTGTTTTCCGTGCTGAGCACCAACCTATCGACCCATCAACTCATGAACCGGGGACCAACGGATTTACATTCTATCCGAAAGAAGACATGATCAGAGATGTTACGCCTCAGATCATCCTGGCGGCACAAACTTGGATTGAACCCAGACCTGCTATGGTAACAGGTAACCAAGCTTACCACCGACGCCGCTAGATTGTTCATTTGTCAAGGCTTTAATATTACGTTTATTATTTAAATGAGAGCTGGGTACCCGGATACCCCGTCGCGCACATAATTGTTAAAATAGCTAAAGGCAACAAAATTGCTTTTAAACGCCAAATTAGTTCAAAACCGGCCTTAATAGTGCGAAAAGGATATGAAAATACCGGAAGAGTTGTCGACACGATTAAAAGTATCGAAATGGCAAAGTAATATTAAAACTGAATATATATATTCACCTTAAAACGTCCAATTGCCAAAAAGACTGCAAGCCGACATGCATAATGTTCTTAAAAATTAAAAAAATGGCATCAAAATCGCAAAAATGCTCTCAAAATGGCAAAAAGTCAAAATGTCCTAGGCTTTCCAAACTGGCATTTAAGTATCAAAAAGGCCTTGAAATTACCAATATGATCTGAAAACAATTAAATTAATAAAAAAAAACCCCTGGAGAACGCCAAGAAAACCTTACCCCGGTGGTTATCTTTCGAGAAGCATTAAAAACCTGGGGGGATATGGCTGTCATTCTCGAACAACTTACGCCTACCCACCCATCATGGATGCCCAATTGGATCTATTTGTAAACATTTCAAGCGTTGCAAGCAATGAAAATTAGTTCCATTTTTCAACATTGATCATCGTTCTTACCGAAGAAGCTGTGTTCTGATCGTAACGATTTGAAAATAGAAACCAATGCAAAGCTGAGATGGAAAAATCAACGAAAAAATAATGAAGTGATCCTGTTCCCTATTCAGTAGCCTGATGGGTAAGTTTGACTACTAGTATAATTTTTCAACCAATATTTACACTTTTCCACCAAATAACTTTTTATAAAGTGCTCAAATCTTGCGGCATAAAATGACATCAGAAATTCATCGCACCATGGCTGCAACTAAACTCATCTGTGGAAACGGCCTATTCTTTCCCTTCTGACCAATACTGATATTTTTACGTGAAGAAGCACCTTAATTATTAATTTGATAAGACACTCGGTCTTAGCCAAATGATAAAATGTTCACGCCGTAACAAATATGAACCACATATTTCAGATTGCTACAAGTTCCTTCTTCCCATTGGACAAGTTGAGAGTGTTATATGAATTTATCAATTTCAGATATTCACGATGAACGAAACAAGTGTCAGAACTAGGTTAAAGCTAACACTTGAACGTGAAACTAATGAAACGAATGTAACAAATCGACAGTGAGCATGCATAAGAGCGTAAACGCGATGATCGATTCTCTTCGTCGATTTTCTCTTTTGTTAATAATTAGCTAGAATTAAAGTTTCTCGGTACGTTTGCTGTTGCTTTTGATAGCCAATGCAACCTGTTATAACTCTGCTTTGAACAAATTCTAGAAAATTGTTTCGTTAAGCTTTAGCAATGTAAAGAGAACATCGATGAAGAGAATCGTTCGTCGCGTATACACCCTTATGCATGCTCACTGTCGAAATATATTTTATATTGAAATGTTTAGCATCAGTATTGATGTTCGTCGAATGGTTTTGATTGCCTTGAATTCATTGAAACCAGTCTGAAGGTTACAAGTGATTTTCCAATAAGTCGTTGAAGATGAGTAACATAAATTTGATTTATTGAAAGATTTATTTTAATTGATAACTGAGTTTTTCACACATACAGACATTCTTAACTGCCCTAAATGATTCGAGCCCTCGTATACAAACTGAGATTTTCTTTTCCAATAACCTTCAAACAAAATCAACTTTGTATACTTACTACGCGTAGATTCCTTATATGGGCGAATAGTTTAACAATATATTTTAAAGCGCATGTTGGAACATATTTCCACAATAGGCTTGATAAAAATGGATTTATGATCAGTTAAAACATCACTGTCTTTACGAGCGTGCTTTTCTACACAGCAAAAAAATAATTTTGATATCACGTCAAAGTGGATGCACTACAATCATGTCGAAAATATGGTGTAATATTACTTGCTAAAAAGGACAAAATTATCATTAATACAATGCATGAACTGACATTACGCTGCTTTTACTGCATTTGTTTATTTATGTGGTCATAAAAATATCATGAAATTTTCGACATGATTGTAGTGCATCCACTTTGATGTGATATCAAAATTATTTTTTTGCTGTGTAACTAATTCAAAGTAAATGTGGTTTGATGCTTTTGAACGCTTGAATCAACAAGTAAACTGTAAACTTCACAAAACACACGAATCATACTAATACAGGTATCGTAACACTTCATGAAATTTAGACAGGCCTTACATTTTACAGTTCGCACAACCTCTTTTCGAATAAATTCCACAGTTTGCTCACAGCAAAAAAATAATTTTGATATCACATCAAAGTGGATGCACTTCAATCGTGTCGAAAATAAGGTGTAATATTATTTGACAAAAAGGACAAAATTATCATTAATACAGTGCATGAAGTGACATTACGCTACTTTTACTGCATTTGTTTATTTTTGTGGCCATAAAAATTACATGAGATTTTTGACATGATTGAAGTGCATCCTCTTGGATGTAATATTAAAATTTATTTTTTGCTGTGCTGCAATGCTGAATCTTTTACGCTCTCGTCCACAAAATCATCCATCGGTTCTAGTTTGTCTGTCAGCATTCGTTCAATGTCATCAAAAACTTCACAGTGTTCCGTTATGACTGCTATCTAAAGCCACAGTAAGGATTGTTGTTTCACTAAAATCTTGACGGTTCGCAGTTACATTATTGTTGATGAGTAGACGCTTGTATGCTGCTTTAAATTGCCCAGCACTAGGATTGTTGTTAGAGCCACCCTTTGCTCGGACATCCGCAAATAATGTTTCCAGGTAATCCTGGCTATACCTGTATGTCCTTATGTGTCTCAAAACTTCTTACTCAACAACAAGCTCTTTATACATATTCAGAAAACTTTGCATGTTAATTAAAAACTCTGAGAATCCACTGAGACTGGAGGATTGATTGTCCAGTTAACATTTGGTTTTATCTGATAAATGTACCGGCGTATAGAAAAACTGCTTCAATTTCTTCAAAATTGTCTTTGCTAAACGGTTTCTTGAAACCGGTATCTTGCATATCCTTGATGTTCATTATGTCGTACAAATTATTAATCCGACATCCAGCACAACCTTCATTTTTTGGTTCTTAAAGTTAATACATATCATATCAATATCATATGATGGTCTGATAATTTTGGAGCTAATTTCAAACCGGTAAGGTTCTGAAAGTCGTTCTGTGTTTTAATGTACGCCCATCTTGCCTCACCATTGGTGCGTAGAACAAACTGAGATGACATTATGTTTCTAAGTTCAGAATATGATACGCACCAAGTAAAACATATACTCGATGTGTGCCAGAGGGATGTTGGAAATGCGTTACGACGGGTGCAGCATTAATTATCAAGTTACAGCCAAGGGCATTAGCAACATAAAAATTGGTTGAAGTTCCATCGAATGTGACACCGACAACTTTAACGGTGACGTCTTCCAAAGCAACCAGAACGTTTCAATTATTAGCTTTTTGTCGTATGTTTTCAGTCCACAGATCAAAAAATATGCTACTGGTATTTTCCAGTCTTGTTCAACTGATGACACCATGAAAACAAGTGCTGCCTTAGCAGGTACCAGCTTATCTACATCGCACAAAAATGACAACGAATCTCCATAACTAACAACTCCATCGATTTTTTTCTTATGCGGATTCAACGAGTAGCCGGATCGCTACTTCATCCATTGATAAGTTTTTTTTTCCTTGATTTGATTTCCGTTGATCTTGTTTTTCGTGCTGATCACCAATGCTACCGACACCCGGAAGGCAGCTCCCACACCTGGACCCTACCACCTATCGACCCATCAACTCATGAACCGGAGGACCAACGGCTTTACTTCCCTTCGGTGATCAGAGATGTTATGCCTCAGAACATCCAGGTGGCGCCGACTGGGATTGAACAAAGGCCTGCTGGGGTGAGAGGTAATAACGCTTACCACTACACCACCAGCGCTGCTGTTGATAAGTTTACCATCAACTGCCATCCTTCAGAAGACAAAGCTTTTGATTTTGAGTCTACACAAAACTTCAATAAATACATTGTAATCTGGTGGTAAACGTAGTAAATTGGTGAATTGCTTACCTGAAGTAGCACTTCCCCTTTTGAAGTAATTAGCTTTTTGCCTTCAGCTCAGGCATAATATTAGAAAAATGTCTATGTTTTTTTGCGGTGTAAAATGTTTTGTTGTTTTAATCGTTGCGTATACGTTTCTGTGATCGTTGTAATTGTAATAAAACCTTGGTAATGCTTATTTTGTGGCCTTCATGGACAATGAAGAAACAACCTTGATGTCACCAGCATACCTTATTCTTTTTTTATCGTACGTGTACGAAGATGTGCCAGTTAACTCCTGCCGCAAAAGCATATTAGTTAAGCACGAGAAAATTCAGCATCGCATGATTAGTATTATCAGACGAATAAAACGGACAACACACTGTAAAGTTAACAATTACTTATAAAAAAACTGAAACATAAGCGAAAATATTTGATCAATATTGCGCATTTTACACCAAACTGGACAAATAAGCACGTTTTCATTTATTAAAAAATGTGATAAAAATGCGAGTTTCCGTCTAATCGACTTGGTGTCTTAACGGCGCCGGTGGTGTAGTGGTAAGCGTGATTACCTCTCACCCCAGCATGCCTGGGTTCAATCCCAGTCGGCGCCGCCGGGATGTTCTGAGGCATAACATCTCTGATCACGCCTTCCTTCGGATGGGAAGTAAAGCCGTTGGTCCCCGGTTCATGAGTTGATGGGTCGATAGGTACGGTCCAGGTGTGGGAGCTGCCTTCCTGGCAACGTCGGTAACATTGGTGCTCAGCACGGAAAACAAGATCGACGGAAAAAAACAAACCAAAGGACTTGGTGTCTTAGGTGCACTCATTCCTTAAGATGCAAGTTTCGAAGACACCAAAACGATTTGACGGAAACAGGCTCTACACAGATAAAAATTCTGAAATTTAATTTTGATGTTAACATTCATTCACGTAGACTTGTATTTCATTTCACGTAAACGAGCAACTTGCAAACAATGTTGTTTACAAAGATGAGCTTTTGTATACAATATTTGCTACATTGAATGAAATGTGTCAGAACTTTACATGATATATAATGTAAACGTATATGATATGTGAGGCTCCATTTATGTGCATCATATTGAACAGACATTTACACTAATTTTCGAACTGTGTATTATCACACTTTTTGCATTTTTGGGGTATAGAAATTAAGTCGTATCGCAAACTTACCGCTTTTCTTGCAACGATGTACACAGTTCGAAAAAGTAGTGCAAATTTCTGTATAGTATGATGCACATAAATGGAGCGTCACATATCATATAAGTTTACATTATACACTGAAACCTCCGTTTACGAAGTCTTTTTTTACGCAGTATTCAATTTACGTCCCTCTTTTTACGAAGTAAATCCCAAATAACGAGTTTTTTTTTGTGATTTTGGGAAACTGGGATATACTGTGAAATACCCCATAATATGGGTATTGTTGGAATCAGGGTGACGTGTAGGGACCGGAAATCAATATCTGACGCCATTTTGAAATCCAATATGGCGGCTTCCGGTAACATAATAATTTCGAAATTCTGTCAAATACCCCTCAATATGGGTATTTTTGGAATCGGAGTGATGTGTAGGGACCGGAAATCAATGTCTGACGCCATTTTGAAATCCAAGATGGCGGCTTCCGGTTACAGAAAAACTTGGACATTCTGCCAAATACCCCACAATATGGGTATTGTTGGAATCAGGGTGACGTGTAGGGACCGGAAATCAATATCTGACGCCATTTTGAAATCCAATATGGCGGCTTCCGGTAACATAATAATTTCGAAATTCTGTCAAATACCCCTCAATATGGGTATTTTTGGAATCGGAGTGATGTGTAGGGACCGGAAATCAATGTCTGACGCCATTTTGAAATCCAAGATGGCGGCTTCCGGTTACAGAAAAACTTGGACATTCTGCCAAATACCCCACAATATGGGTATTTTTGGAATCGGAGTGACGTGTAGGGACCAGAAATCGATGTCTGACGCCATTTTGAAATCCAAGATGGCGGCTTCCGGTATCATAATAACTTGGAAATTCTGTCAAATACCTCACAATATGGGTATTTTTGGAATCGGAGTGATGTGTAGGGACCGGAAATCGATGTCTGACGCCATTTTGAATTCCAAGATGGCGGCTTCCGGTAACATAAAAACTTGGAAATTCTGTCATATACCCCACAATATGGGTATTTTGGAATCAGGGTGACGTGTAGAGACCGGAAATCAATATCTGACGCCATTTTGAAAAGTTCGCAAGTCATAGTGATTTTTTGCGAACTTTTACATCACTGCTTACACGTCACTCCAATTAAAAAAACACATATTGTGGGGCATATGACAGAATTTCCAAGCTTTTCTTTTACAGGAAGCCGCCATCTTGGAATTCAAAATGGCGTCAGACATTGATTTCCGGTCTCTACACTTCACTCCGATTCCAAAAATACCCATATTGTGGGGTTATTTAACATTATTTTTCTGTTTTTATGTAACCGGAAGCCGCCATCTTGGATTTAAAAATGGCGTCAGACATTGATTTCCGGTCTCTACACGTCACTCCGATTTCAAAAATACCCATATTGTGGGGTATCTGGCAGAATGTCCAAGTTTTTCTGTAACCGGAAGCCGCCATCTTGGATTTCAAAATGGCGACAGACATCGATTTCCGGTCCCTACACGTCACTCCGATTCCAAAAATACCCATATTGCGGGGTATTTGGCAGAATTTCCAAGTTTTTCTGTAACCGGAAGCCGCCATCTTGGTTTTCAAAATGGCGTCAGACATCGATTTCCGGTCCCTACACATCACTCCGATTCCAAAAATACCCATATTGTGGGGTATTTGACAATATTTTGAAAAACCTCTTTTTACGAAGTAAATCCCAAATAACGAGTTTTCTTTTTACGAAGTAAATCCCAAATAACGAGGTTTTTTTTTACGCACTAATTCGATTTACGAACCCCCGTTTTGGTTCGTAAATGGAGGTTTCAGTGTATATCATGTAAAGTTCTGAGATATTTCATGCAATGTAGCAAATATTGTATAAAAAAGCCCATTGTTGCAAACAACATTGTTGCTCGGTTGCGTGAAATGAAATACAAGTTTATTTTTACATCACTATTAAAATTCAGAATTTTAATCTGTGTACTGTACAACCGCTGATGAAGACTCCGACGAGGAGGCTCGTTCACGTACAAAGCTGCTTTGAAATACTTGTTTTCGGTTGGAGTTTGTGCATTGGACTTCTCAGGAAGCTCGACTATCTTAGGCAATCCGAATAGATGTCGGGAAGTATTCATCACATTATCGGCGGCGATATATGACACTACTTTATAAAATTTAAGCCATATCTCCGAAATCGGTAGACCGATTTCAAAAAAATCAAATGGCGTTCAATGGAATGTTACGTATTAATTTTGGATACTATGTTACCACTGTCTGATGTATTAAGAATAAGCTTTTCACACGTTTGAGTAAACACTTTGAAGCGTGCATCTACGTAATTGATGCTGCAAGGGCCACATCGCTTGAAACAAGACAACCAATGAAAATTTTACTGCCAACATCATTCAGCAGCAGATCTGCTGACAACTCTTCCGCCACACACACACACCCACATGAACCTGCACAGTAGTAGACCGTCATCGTGCACAGAAGTAGTGTCTCGAAAACTCGACGAATCTTAGCAAGATCGCTTCGCATCGCACTAATAAAACTGGAACACCGGTTCGGAAATTTCAAAACGATCAAAAGGTTAGTAAAGTGGAACAAGACGACAAACAAAAACTAATAAGTTTCTCGTCACATATTAGCACCACACGAACTGAACGCACGTAGTACGTGTTAATCACATTGAGGGAGTGGTTCACGGAGAATTTCAACCGTGGTAGCACATCACCATCGAATTAACCGATCAATACCACGACAGCGGGAGCCAAAATCACCCTGGCGGTGTTCGATTACGGCACATTACCACGTTGGGAGACAAAAGCCTTCTCGAAGAAGTGAGTTGCCGCAGATGAAACCGCCATCCCTTTGAAACTAACCAAAGGTGCCCCAGGGCTTTTGTTTTGAGTGCTCTATTCACAGGTCGGATCTCCTCGCGGTGGTACAGGGTAGGTGCCAGAACGGTAGGCTCATCGAGCAACGTGTTGGCCGTACGACTCCTAGCGACAGGTCGCACGGATTCGAAGCAGCAGTGCACGCCGAGGGCAAGAGACAGTGTTGACCGGACACAGGTCATCACCATCGGCGAGAACCATCCACGAAGAGAGCGAGAGGGAGGCGCAGCCACTCGCGATTCGCCTCAAGTTGAGAGGTCATCGGCGCAGTCGATTATCGATCGTGTCGGGCCACGGCGGATGCGAAGCGTTCGGTGGTAATCCGGCGGGGATCCCAAGCGGCCAAGTGAACGAGAGCATCGGTGTGCCGTGTGTGTCGTGCCCATTCAATTCGAGCGGCGCAGGTTCACCCACATCGAGCGGCGCAGGTTCACCCACATCGAGCGGCGGCAAAGGTGGCACCCGGCCGGTATTTCGTGAGTACTCACAGGAAGAAAATTATGTTTAGTTAGAAAGAAAAGTAGGGCAAGAGCGGAGGCGCAAAGCGCGATGAAAGGAGGCAAGGACAGGAACAAGGAGGCAGGTAGGAGAAAATGAGGTGGCGGAACATGCCAACAATAAAAGCTTGCCTATGTTGATTTTGTAATTTGTTGCGGTGTTTATTTTGCTAGCCGATCCGACCCAAGCTTTCCCATACAAGCAAAAGTCGTATGCAACACTGGCGCCCAACTTAAAAATCCACATATAATACTACCGTTAGCGAAATTTTTGGTTTGTGAGTTTTGAGATATTTGGTTTGTGCTTGATTGTCCTCTGGAGGACAGTTTAATTTTAACCTTTACGCTTATATTCGAGATGGATTACACACACTTGAGTAACGAGGAAATTAATTATGAGTTGGCTCTACGTCATGTAGTCAACTTAGGTCCCACTACACATCGAGGCAAGGTGCTTCGCCTTAAGGCACTCATACAAGAAGAGTCCTTAAGAGATAATATGCCTACAAGTTCTGAGCATGTTATGAGTGCTCAGGCTAATATTGAAGTCTGTCAAACGCAAGTCGAACAACTTCACTTGCTTACGGAAGCAGCCGTTAATTCAATCGACATAAACGGCATGAGTCAACTCCGTTCGCGACTTTCCCACTACCAAAACCGGTTGCGACTTATCGATCCCCCCGTTGAACTTCAAGACACACACACGATGGTCACGATGCACGTGAATGTGTTGTTAAACAAAGTTGTCAGTGTGTTACGTTATTCGGTGAACGGTGTGCAACGAAGTGAAGTGACAGTGAACCAGCAAGAGAACACAACCGGAACGGTACGGCGGACCGTTGAGCATGAACAAGGAGCTGCTGGAGGAAGCAACATTTCAGCGGATTCGGTGGAGCACGCACGAGAGCAGGAGGAAACACCACCGTCAGCGTCATTAATGCCACGACTGCTTTCATTCTCTGGAGGACGGGGTCAAGGATTATTATTGTCGAACTCGCAGGAAGAACGTCACAGTATTAGAAGCGACCGACGATTATCTCCAGAACATCGGCATGGGTCACCACCACCACCTTACGACGTTCACGAGTACGAGTCTAGGGACGCACAAACCAGAGAGATACGAGCTAGAGAAGCTGAAGAAAGGGAAGCGCGAGCCAGGGATGCTGAAGAAATTGAAGCACGAGCCAGGGAGGCGCGAGCAAGAGAAGTACGGGAAGCGCGAGCAGCAGAATCACGGTACAGGGACGCGCGAGTCAGAGAAGAAGGAGAAAGGAACGCACAAGCTAGGAATGCTCGAGCCCGAGAAGCGCAAGCCAGGGAAGAATACCACAGGATTCGGGATGATCTGCTGGATCGTCTGCTTCGCCAAGAGAGACCACCTCCAGTAAGACGGGATGATGAAAGAAGAATGCTGAAAGCAGTGCATAATTGGCCATTCAAGTTTCGAGGAGAGAAGGACACCACTTCGCTCAACGTGTTTTTGGATCGCGTCGAGACATTTGCCAGATCGGAGGGAATGAACGATGAGACACTGCTAATTTCTATCAAGCATTTGTTGCAGGAAGACGCACTCGACTGGTATGCCCGCGCAACGTCACAACAGTTGTTACCGTCATGGGACGCTTTCAAGCGGGAGATCCGCAGCGAGTTTTTGCCAAGTGGATACTCCCAGATTCTTCGCCTGGAAGCCAGTTTTCGTTTCCAAGGAGCCAGCGAGTCTTTTGCAAAGTATTACCGAGACATTTCAGCGCTTTTCCGGTTTGTGGAGCCACCAATTCCGGAAGAAGATAAGTGTTGCATAGTGAAGAAGAACATGAATGCAGACTATGCAGCAATTGCAACAGCAGCAAGACCACAATCGTTGCGAGAGATGGTGGAGATTTGGACCAGCTACGATGAGACAAGAATGCTCCTGAACAGGCAGCGGCGGATTCCCATTCCACACAGTGCACTACTGGAACCGAACTTTGCGACACCGGCATCCAGCAATAGGCCTGCACCAATGCCGCAGCAACAGCAACATCGTTTCAACAGGGTGCATGCAGTGGAGGTGGAAGGAGATATGGATGAAGACTGGAGGTTGCAGCATTCCGATCCTCGAGGGCATGGAGCCTCAGCAAACTCTGAGGAAGACAACTGGCAGTACAAGCTCGATGAGCTCGTCGAGCAAGTGAACGCTCTGAAGATGAACTTCGAACGGAAAGGTTCTAGACCAAATGAGGGAGCTCAAAACCAGCGACAGCCGCGATTCGTGGAAAGTTCCAACCGAACGGGACCAGATAATCTGCAGCAACCCCGGCAACACCATAGTAGCATGCAACCGAGGCCAGCTCAGCAACAGCAACGTCCGCAGAACGCGCCACAACCGATGCCGCGAATACAGCAACAGGCACACCAACAGCAGAATACGCAAGGCTGGCACACACAGCATTGGAACCAGCAGCAGGTAGGGGAGCGAACTGAACAATCACGAAGAAGAAGTGACTTGCAGCAACAAGACCGATTACCACAAGCGGAAGACCAGAACGATCAACAGCAATTGGAAGCAAGCCACCAACGGTTGGTGATGGTCTGCTGGAACTGCGACGAAGAAGGACACAGATTTATGGACTGTCCAAAGCCGCAGGCGGTATTATTCTGCTACCGCTGTGGGCGGAAAGGATATTCGTTGCGCAGTTGCTTCACATGTCGCTCGGATGCGGTAAACTACGCGGCGGGGAACATGCAATAGAGGGAAGCAACTCTCCACAAACTCTCGAACAACCCTCAGAAGTCCTAGAGTTCGAGAACCTCAACTCAGTTATCATCAACCCCGGAAGTGACAACCGACCGCACGCTGTAGTATCGATATTGGGAAAGGAGTTAACTGCTTTGCTGGATAGCGGAGCAAACTGCTCACTACTAGGGGGTAAACGTACCCAGATAGCAGAGGAGTATGGTTTGCAGAAAGGAAGCGTGAAAGGAGGAATCAAGACAGCGGACGGAACACGACATAATATCAGCGAGTTCGTCTACCTTCCAATTGTGTACAACAACCGTAACGAAGTTCTCCCAGTTCTGTTAGTGCCATCAATCCCAGACTGCATCATCTTGGGAATGAACTTTTGGGACAAATTCGGAGTCAAGGCAGTTTGCTTTTCGGTCGAAGCAGAAAACAACGAGGAACTCAGTGAAGATCAGGAGATGAAGGAGATGTCGACAGAGCAGAAAAGGCAACTGGAGAAAACATTGGCGAAATTTCCAAAGGCGCAGGATTGCAAACTGGGACGTACGACTATGTACGAGCATATTATCGAGATCGGAGACGCAGTACCACGGAAGCAACGGCACTATCCCATGTCGCCGTATGTGCTCCAGGAGGTGAACCAAGAAATCGATCGGATGATTGCCCTGGACGTAATCGAAGAAGCTCAGTTCTCGCCGTGGAATAATCCGTTAGTAGCCGTCAAGAAAAAGACCGGTCAGTACCGCGTTTGTTTGGATGCCCGTCACCTCAACTCCATTATGGTGAACGAGGGATATCCAATTCCGCAGATCGCATCGATCACGAACAACCTCCGGAGCAGCAGATTCATCTCTTCGATAGACCTCAAGGACGCGTTCTGGCAGCTTCCACTTCACCCAGGCTCGAGACCGTTAACAGCGTTCACCGTTCCATCCAGAGGACACTTTCAGTTCAAGGTGGTGCCTTTCGGATTGTGTACGGCTAGTCAAGCCTTGGCACGGCTGATGACGCACATTTTCGCAGACATGGAACCGCAGGTCTTTCACTACCTGGATGACATAATCATCTGCTCGGAAACCTTCGAAGAGCACATCGCTCTGCTCGAAGAAGTAGCCCGTCGACTTTGGCAAGCGAACCTGACGATATCGTCGGAGAAGTCAATGTTCTGCAGAAAACGGATGAAGTACCTCGGTTATGTGATCGACGAGCAAGGATGGCGAGTAGACGACGGAAAGATTGAAGCGGTGGTTCAGTTCCCGACACCTTCCACCAGGAAAGAAGTGCAACGCTTTTTAGGTGTCTGCAATTGGTATCGACGATTCATTGCAGGGTTTTCACAGCTAGCAGCCCCACTGACGGATCTAACACGGACAAAAACGAAGTTCCGATGGACTCCGGTAGCGGAAGAAGCGTTCCTCAAGTTGAAGGCAGCTTTGGTATCAGCTCCGGTACTAGCGATGCCAGATTACGGTAAACCGTTCTCCATAGCATGCGACGCGAGCGACACAGCGATTGGAGCAGTCCTTACACAAGAAATCGACGGAGAGGAGCATCCCATCAGCTACTTCTCGCAAAAGCTATCAGCATCGGAGAGGGAATGTCTAGCAGTGATCAGAGCGATTGAGAAGTTCAGAGGCTACGTGGAAGGAGTTAAGTTCGTCGTGCATTGCGATCATGCGGCGCTTAGCTACCTGAAGTCCATGAAGAACCCGACAGCGCTGATGAGCCGATGGCTATTGAGGCTAAATGCGTTCGACTTCGAGATCCGGTACAGGAAAGGATCGATCAACGTAGTTCCTGATGCTTTGTCGAGGACGGTGGCTGAAGCAGTGTTCACCGCAGAGAAGATAGAAGATGCGTGGTATAAGAAGCTGACCGAAAAAGTGAAGAACGACGGAGACCAGTTTCCAGATTTCCGAATAGCGAATGATATTTTGTTCAAGAATTGTCGCTGCAAAGACGAAGTAGGAGCGGTGTTTCATAAGTGGAAGCAGGTTGTTCCGAAGGAAGAAAGGATGCAGTTAATCCGAAGATTCCACGATGAACCGGCCGCTGCTCACTTAGGATTCTACAAGACGTGGCACAAGCTGCAAGCTCACTACTACTGGCCGCGGATGCAACAGGAAATCAGCAATTACGTGAAGAACTGTGCTACTTGCAAGGCATGTAAGGCCCCTGGTACGAGGATGATGCCGCAGATGGGTAACCCGAAACCGGCGAAAATTCCGTGGGAGATGATATCGGTAGACTTCGTAGGGCCGCTCACACGTTCCAAGCGAGGAAACACAGTGCTGTTCGTGGTGGTAGATTGGGTCAGCAAGTACGTGATCGTCCAGCCGATGCGCGCGGCAGATTCACAGAAGGTGGTGGAATTCCTGGAGAACGAGGTTTGTCTGAAGTTCGCGCGTCCACGGATTATACTGTCCGACAATGGAAAGCAGTTTGAGTCGCTGCTATTCAAATCCTGGCTGGCGCGACACAAAATCGGGCACATGAAGACCGCATTCTACTGTCCGCAGGTCAACAACGCAGAGCGAGTAAACCGCGTCGTAGTTACTTGTATCAGATCGTTGTTGGATGGAGATCATCGGGAATGGGACGAGAATTTGTCAGCTATAACCGCGGCGATCAACTCAGCCAAGCACGAATCAACGGGTGTGAGTCCGCATGAAGCGAACTTCGGAAGGAACCTACTGTTGCACACGGACCTTTACACACAGCAAGAACTGAACACGCCAGAGGATCCGAAGGTGGCACAGGATTTGCGCCTATCAGCGATTCGCCGAATACAGCAGCTCATCATCCAGCGTATCAAGAACAACCACGAGCGGTCGAAGCAACGGTATAATCTTCGCAAAAGGGCACTCGTTTTCAAGGTGGGAGACCTAGTCTGGCGGCGCTCGTTCGTGCTATCTTCGAAAGTCGATCAGATCAACAGCAAGCTGGAGCAGAAGTTCGTTCCTGCAATCGTGAAGGAGATCCTGGGAACTAACTTGTACGTTTTGGAGGACGTTTTGAGCGGAAAGAAAGGAAGGTACCATACGAAGGACATCAAAGCCGACTAAAGCGGATTGTCACAGCTATGTCCACAGGCGAGGCCTGTCAACGAAGAGCGAAAGCCTAGAAAACACCGTAAGCCAAACGGGTGTAAGGGCAAATCCCGTCAGGTGTGATGAGCAAAAACGTAATTAACTACCTCTCCACCTTGACAAGCCCGATTTGATGAGACTCATGATTGACAGTTGGTCGAATCTTAGCGCAACCGCGCGAGCCGTTCACGACACGGGAGAAATCGTACCCTGACAGGCTGGAAACGGGCTGCAGGGAGTTGGTGCGTATCATCAGTCTGGCATGCATCCGATGGGGGTCTCGGTGACGCGGACTGAAGGGAGCCCAACCGGGCGGGCCGTTAGTCAGGGTGAGAGAAACTGACCATGTTCAAGCTTCGCGCTGACATGCCGTTGCCAGACGTGACAAACTGTGCAAACCAACAAGCTCCACAGACAACCAAAGGGGAATGCCCAACTGGGCGTGCCGTTAGTCAGGGCGAGAGAAACTGACCATGTGTATGTTTAGCGCTGACATGCCGTTGCCAGACGTGACAAACTGTGCAAATCAGCAAGCTATGTCCGCAGACAACTGCCAACCAAGAAGGAAATCCTCACACCAAAGCACACCAAGTGATCATGCCGTTAGCCGATCGAGACAAATCGAGCACAACACCAACTACGACCACTTAAACCACTGACAACAAAGCTACGAGCCACGCCAGCTACGAAACAAGAAAACACGAAACTTGGCAAAACCAAACCAAGACTGGATTGGTGTTAACAAATTTCCTCATGTGTGTCCAGTTACCTCGAATGCGTTCCCAAAGGTTAAAAAACTCTGGGGATCGTCATGAAATTTCCAGCCTAAAGCAACGCGATTCAGGGGCGCGGTAAAACCCCTCACTCTGGGCTCATGATGATTAAGTCGCGGAAATGCAACTTTTCTCAGATGCACCGCACAAACCAATACAAACCAATTTGTCCTTGTAAATATTAATATGTTAAGCCAAATATTAATATGTAAGCTTCTTCTCGTTTTGTGTGAGATTGAGTCTTCTATAGTTACATAAATAGGCTAGAATCCGATTTGAATGTATGCCGTAGTGGGCACGGATTGGTGGAAGCTTGAATAAGGACATGGTCAGAGACGATTGGAGAGGTCGAAGTAGTTCTGCCAGAAGCAGCTGGCGATTATAGGCATTAAGATTAGGCAGTTCAGGCAGTTATGGGGGATAAGGATCTGGCAAGCAGCCGAGGCTTGCGTACGTATGATGTTTTCGATTTAGTCGATTGTTAAATTGAGGTCTGCTCAAGAGTTTTGTTGACCGCCTCAGTCTCTGACCAACATCCTGAGGGATGAGTTTTTTAATTTTTTATGAATCGTTTGATCACCGATTCATAAAAAATTCTTCCGCTACGGTAGAGTTGTGTTACGTATTAATTTTGGATACTATGTTACCACTGTCTGATGTATTAATAATAAGCTTTTCACACGTTTGAGTAAACACTTTGAAGCGTGCATCTACGTAATTGATGCTGCAAGGGCCACATCGCTTGAAACAAGACAACCAATGAAAATTTTACTGCCAACATCATTCAGCAGCAGATCTGCTGACAACTCTTCCGCCACACACACACACCCACATGAACCTGCACAGTAGTAGACCGTCATCGTGCACAGAAGTAGTGTCTCGAAAACTCGACGAATCTTAGCAAGATCGCTTCGCATCGCACTAATAAAACTGGAACACCGGTTCGGAAATTTCAAAACGATCAAAAGGTTAGTAAAGTGGAACAAGACGACAAACAAAAACTAATAAGTTTCTCGTCACATATTAGCACCACACGAACTGAACGCACGTAGTACGTGTTAATCACATTGAGGGAGTGGTTCACGGAGAATTTCAACCGTGGTAGCACATCACCATCGAATTAACCGATCAATACCACGACAGCGGGAGCCAAAATCACCCTGGCGGTGTTCGATTACGGCACATTACCACGTTGGGAGACAAAAGCCTTCTCGAAGAAGTGAGTTGCCGCAGATGAAACCGCCATCCCTTTGAAACTAACCAAAGGTGCCCCAGGGCTTTTGTTTTGAGTGCTCTATTCACAGGTCGGATCTCCTCGCGGTGGTACAGGGTAGGTGCCAGAACGGTAGGCTCATCGAGCGACGTGTTGGCCGTACGACTCCTAGCGACAGGTCGCACGGATTCGAAGCAGCAGTGCACGCCGAGGGCAGGAGACAGTGTTGACCGGACACAGGTCATCACCATCGGCGAGAACCATCCACGAAGAGAGCGAGAGGGAGGCGCAGCCACTCACGATTCGCCTCAAGTTGAGAGGTCATCGGCGCAGTCGATTATCGATCGTGTCGGGCCACGGCGGATGCGAAGCGTTCGGTGGTAATCCGGCGGGGATCCCAAGCGGCCAAGTGAACGAGAGCATCGGTGTGCCGTGTGTGTCGTGCCCATTCAATACGAGCGGCGCAGGTTCACCCACATCGAGCGGCGCAGGTTCACCCACATCGAGCGGCGGCAAAGGTGGCACCCGGCCGGTATTTCGTGAGTACTCACAGGAAGAAAATTATGTTTAGTTAGAAAGAAAAGTAGGGCAAGAGCGGAGGCGCAAAGCGCGATGAAAGGAGGCAAGGACAGGAACAAGGAGGCAGGTAGGAGAAAATGAGGTGGCGGAACATGCCAACAATAAAAGCTTGCCTATGTTGATTTTGTAATTTGTTGCGGTGTTTATTTTGCTACACTGTAACTGGCGAGTACCCATTAATGGGTGAAAAAGTACCCATTTTGTGGTAGTGTATGGACCTGTCAAAAAATGCGTAAATGAAAATTTCAAATAGTGGGTACTTTTTCACCCATTTCCGAAACCTGTTCAGGGATCAAAAATGGGTACATATTTACCCATTATTGGGTGAAAAATATCTTTGTTGCACCATAACGTTGCTGACATACTTGGTTTACATTTTCGAGTGCATTTGTTCCGTTTTGAAAAGTACAAAAAGTGATATATATGAATAGTTTAAAGAATGGTGATAGCTTCAAAAAGCTTCAAGGTAAGAAATGCTATATGATTTGAATGATTTCTTAGCTTATAACGTTGTTAAAAGCATATTTGTTTCATCCACAAATTTGAGTCCCATAAATACATTTTAAAAAATGGGTACTTTTTTACCCAGTTACGGAAAACAATGCGTTCTGGAAATGGGTAAAAAGTACCCCATGATTTGACGTATAAGCTCTTTACCCATTAGTGGGTAAAGACGTTATACCCATTTTATGAGTTTACCTACTTTACCGCGAAATGGGCACTTTTTCACCCATTAATGGGTACTTTCCAGTTACAGTGTAGCCGATCCGACCCAAGCTTTCCCATACAAGCAAAAGTCGTATGCAACAGGAATCATAAGACCTTTCATTGGACGTTTGTTGCGTCCAATTCGGTGCTGTGGTTGCATAGAAACATAAATTACGTTATTTCATTACAGATGCACATACACACAAACACACAGACATTTCCCGGTTTTGTCGAGAAACAGTTAAATGACATTATCATTAGTGATAGCCCACATCGACCTGGAAGTCGTTTCCGTATAGAACTATCAACAAATTAAGAGAAATTTCCAGTGGATGCTAATGTAAACTTTTTGGAGAGGTTGGAAAGAACTTCCAGAGAAGCCGAAAAAAACATTCGCAGAATGTTGGATGAAACTTCTATAGAAAGCTGACCAACTTTGTTGGGAGATAAACATTTAGGAAATTTCGGCAGAAACTCAGAAGAAATTTTCAGGTGCATTCTGAAAAACCTTCCAAATTCTTAAAAAAGCATCTTAGATCAAGCTTCCGCGGAAAGATGAAATAAAGTTATGGGAAAAATCCCAAGAAAAGTCAAATTAACATTTCGGGAGTAGTCTTAAGACAGGGAATGCAGATAAAAAAAACTAACAGGATAAGTTGGAAGAATCTTCCGGATGAAGTTAAAAAAAATCTGGAGGATGCGAAGAATCGTTCAAAGGCAGCGAATCCAAACACATAAAGCAACCAACGATACAGACAAAACGGTTGCTACGACTACCATGACAAACTCGCTCTGTAACAAAGCTCGATCGGAGTGGTAGAAAGATAATGATATATTGCTTGCCTGCTTTGTTTCAATATACTCAGATGAGGACCAAGCTTGATCTGAATCGAGAAAAGACATAACAAATAAAATCCCATTAACACACGTGTATCATCTTCGGGTTTACTTCGTGAAGCAGCTTGCCAACAATTTGCTCATTTCCTTCTACCGCCCCGAGTGCACTGTTTCACACGAGCTGCTTGTCATGGAAAAAAGTAAGAAGATTATATCATTATTGCTTTCCACTTCTGACATAACGTTATCATTCATATCGCTTGTCATTTTGTCATTTGGAGATATTTTTGATTCCTTGTTCAAAGGAAATCTGATGAAACTACCGGGTGTAAAGTCTGGAACGCGCAAAAATTGTTCAACTTCAAATTGGTGTATTTGTGTTAAAAATGCATTAAAAAAAAACCTGAAATGCTGCATTTGGAAGTTGAATGTATATACAATGGTTGCTAAGATAAGTTTACACCGTTTGCTCTCCAGTTTTCAAAGCAAGAGGAGCAGCGTGTCAAAATTTTGCTCGCGCAGCAAGAGAATCCGACGTTTTCACACGCCAAGTTGGCAAAATTGCTGGATGTGGCCAAATCGACCGTGACAAACGTTTTAAAAGTGTCTGTCGACCACCAAGAAGCTTGAAAGCGGCGGAAATCGTTATCCGGATGTGGCAGCGACGACGATGAAGCTGGCAAGCTCAATGTCTCCCATACTACTGTGCAGCAGGCCAAGAAACGAGCCAGGTTGTCGACGTTTAAGAAGGTGAAGGTGGCGAACCGTGATTACAAACAAAACACGTCGGCAAAGCAGCGGTCCAGAAAGCTATATACGAATCTGCTCATGGACGACGAAACTTATGTGAAGGCGGATTTCAAGCAGCTTCAGGGACAGGAGTTTTATACCGCAAAAGGGAAGGTGGCTGAAATTTTCAAAACCATCTAACTATCGAAGTTCCCGAAAAAATATCTCGTCTGGCAGGCCATATGCACGTGTGGTTTAAAAAGTGGCTGTTTCGTCCAGGATAATGTTACCCTATGTTGTCTTTTAATTTGGTCTTCTTTCGGCTCAGGTTGACACACCGGTTACTATGCCCCGAGAGGCAACTTGCCTGCTCGGGGACTCAAAACGAACTATATCTTTCACAATATTCTTTGGTTTAAATATACAAACATCACAACAAGGTATTTCATCACATCCAATTACAATCAAAACAATAACAACAAAAAATGACCAAAACAAAAACATCCACGTCTATAGTGTGAAAAGTGATGGCTGCACCATACTGCAATTCGCACTGAACAGATCGTTACCATGGCACGGGGGGCTGTTATTATTTTCTCATTCTAAATTTAAATATAGTAGAGCCCGGTGCCGATGGTACGATCGAACAGTGGCATTTTCATTACTACGGGAACCATCAATCAAGAGATCTACGTCCAAGAGTGCCTAGAAAAACGGCTGCTACCATTCCTAGAGCACCATAATAGACCTGTGCTGTTCTGGCCGGACTTGGCGAGCTGCCACTATGGTAATCGAGTGATACGATGCGAACAACGTGGTTGCGGTACCCAAAGACCACAACCCTTCCAACAGCTTAAAACTCCACCCTATCGAACGGTATTGGGCCTTGGTTAAACGGAATCTCTAAAAAACTAATAAATCCATGGAAAACGAGCAGCAGTTTAAATCTAACTGGCGTTTGGCGGCGAATAAGGTCGATGAGACCACTGTGCAAAATTTAATGGAAGGGGTTAAGTGGAAGGCACGGCAGTTCGGATTTGGCAAACCAAAAGAATAAACGAACATTTTTTCCTTTAAATATATGAATTGAGCTACCAAAGATAAGAAGATTTTTGTGATATGAATTTTGACTGAAAGAAACGATTTTTTGTCGACCAATTTTTGCGCGTTCCAGTCTTTAGTAAGAAGAAAATCTTGTAGGAAGTCAGTAGAAATTGGCGAAAGTTGGAAATCAAATTCTGGGGAAGTCGGATGATACGTTTTGGAGTATTTAAATGAAATCTCATGAACAAGTTGAAAATACAATCCTCCAGAGAAGTAGGAAGATATTTCTACACCAAACCGGGGGATGTAAGATTCGCTTAGAATTATGTGGGATTCATCATCAGTTGTTAGTTGTTAGATGTTAGTGGAGACCGCATGAACCGAGGATGCGATATACCTTGCTGCGGTTCAATGCAAGAAAATTGGAGACGGAAAATGTGGAGTGTATTAGTGAGTGAAATGAATTATGTTGAAAAAAATTGGAAAAAGGTTGCCGAACGGACTTGAACCACGAACGTTGCGATTATCAGACCTGTGCTTTCTCCACTGCTCTCTCCATGCTTCTGAAAAGCAAACACAAAGCGCTCTTTTACTCTCATACTCGGTTTCGTTTCCTTTTTTGTTGGAGAGATTCGAGAAAAGTGTGTGCGTCGTTCTACAATGTTATACATAGAAAACTTACTGGTATAGTCGAAAGCGTAGATATAACACGAAATAAAAAAGATAAAAAACCATTACATCACCTGTAAGGTCAACTTCTAACATTCGCTGCGATGTTCATGAACCCATAGGATTAGTTTCACTTCATTGTAATAAATTTTGGTTTGCGTATAGGAATTTCAAAACATCTTCCGGGGTAAATTGAATTTTAAAATGTATTAAATACCATATGGTGATTCAGAGATACATGAATTCATAACTGAACATTTAGTAACTACCTAACTATCAAATGTAATACCTTAAAAACTTTAAACTAATATTCAACCTCCCATCCCTTTGGCTCAAATCATTCTATGGTGTGCTTGAATTAAAATAATTTTCCATGAATTTTTCGACAACTACAGAAAAATTTTATCGAGAGATCTTGAATAAACACATTTTTCATCGATATTTCTCAGCCGGCGCCGGTGGTGTAGTGGTAAGCATGACTGCTTTCTCACCTCAATGGGTCTGGGTTCAATCCCAGCTGAGGTTGATGGGATTTTTCTGCGGCATAAAAATCTCTGGTCACGTCTTCCTTCGGAAGGGGAAGTAAAGACGTTGGTCCCGGCCCTGTTTGAATGGGTGCGATATCCTATGCAGGTGTGGAAGCTGCCTTCCTGCACATTCGGTTGCCATCAATGGATGGCACTCGATGTCCGTCGGTGATTGGCATTGGATTGCGTAACAGAGACCGACGTTAAATAAAGGAATGAATATGAAGATCGATATTTGTCATACAAAGGATTGAGTGAAAAGTACTTGCTTGAAATATTCATGTAAATGTAGGTGGTCTGCGACTGACATACACGAGCGTCAATTTTGACAATGTACTTTTCGTCGATTAATGAACTTTTCTCTGCACTTAGTTTTACATGTTTGTTTATGTCTCATCCTTTATGGCAAAGATGAATTTCGTCATATGTAAAATCAGATATTTTTATCAAACATCGCTCAAATGTATTCATATTTCGTACAACAGTTCTGTGGTTGTGGGTAGTCGTGGGTACCCGAGTAGCACACTTCCACTACAATAAGTTGCAACAATTTGTTTATGACTGAAATAAGTCGTATAGAAGTTTCCACATTCCACTGCGTCCTAGCAAGAAGTACGGTCGACTTAGTTCGCGCTCCGCTATTTTGGAAGTTTTCTCGCTATTCGCTTGATTTAAATTGTCAGTTTTTTCTCGCTTAGAGTTCCCAGCTAAATAATTAACTAAAAGTGAGTTTTTTTCTGAGAAGAAAGTGTGTTTTCGGCATCATCGGAAGGAAAATTGTTTTTACGATTGCCAATTCGCCAACCATTTTGCGCACCATCGGTGCGTGGTAACGCATACCTGCACACGGATCATCGTCATCGAGTGTCAGCATCTGCCTCCGCATTTACACCGCTCATCTATCATCGTGTGTTCAGCTGAGTGCCGACCCTCATACAAGCACACACCAACGAAGACCGCCCGCACACGCTGATCGAAGATCATCCACGCTGCGCGTCGCTCCGCTGCTGCTGTTTAAACGCTCGGTGGTAGTAGTATAGGAGTATCAGATAAGTTTTTGTTCTTGTTTCTCTCTTTCGCCCATCTGTTAAATTTTAAGTTTGTGTTCTGTGTTTGTAGTTTTTTTTTGTGTATTGTGTCCGAGTGATTATCGTTTCAGTGGTAGAGCGTTTTTCGCTCCCACTAGTACGGCAAAATGGACATTTTGTCGCAAGACGAAATGGACGTTTTGTCAGAAGATGACACCACTTTGCCACGCGATGGCAAGAAGGGTCGAAAACGTACGTCATCTCAGAAGAAAGATGATGTCATCCCTGGTTCATCGTCTCAGTCTGGCAAAGGACAGGCTCAGATAAACCCCCGATCGCGAGCCTATCCAGATGACTCGACTGGCCCATGGGTTGTCTACTTTCAGCCCAGAAACAAACCTTTGAATGTAATGCAAATTACGAATGATCTGACGAAGCGATACTCGGCCGTGACTGAAATCACGAAGGTTAGGCACAATAAACTTCGTGTCTCCGTCTCTAACCTGAAGCAGGCTAACGAGATTGCTGCCTCCCAGCTCTTCACGCTCGAGTACAGAGTTTACATCCCAGCTCGTGATGTGGAGATCGAAGGTGTGGTCACCGAAGCGAGTCTGACCCCCGAGATCTTGGAGAAGCAGGCGGTTGGCCGTTTCAAGAACCGTTTGCTTCCCCCGGTGAAGATACTGGATGTCCAAAAACTGGGCTCAGTATCTGTCAGCGAGGGTAAAAAGAGTTTTACCCCCACAGACTCGTTCCGTGTGACCTTTTCTGGTTCAGCCCTTCCTCACTACATCGAGCTGGGAAAACTTCGACTACCTGTGCGCTTGTTCGTTCCCCGGGTCATGAACTGCCAAAACTGTAAGCAGTTGGGACATACGGCCTCCCACTGTGGCAGCAAGGCACGCTGTTCCAAATGCGGAGAGAAGCATGGGGATGACACCTGTGCAGCTACCGCACCAAAATGCGTGTACTGTAAGGGAACTCCTCATGCTCTCTCGTCATGCCCGGTGTACAAACAACGCGGGGAGAAATTACAACGCTCACTTAAGGAACGTTCCCGGCAGTCTTTTGCAGAAATGCTTAAGACGGCCACGCCATCGACCAACGACAAAAATCCCTTTTCTCTTTTGTCAGATGACGAGACTGACTCTGACTTGGCTGAGGAGGGAACTTCTTTCTGTTTTTCAGCACGGAAACGAAAACGCATCCGTTCGCGGAAAGTTGAGAATGAAGAACCCCAAATCAGCTTGCCCAAATCAAGGAGTGGTGGAAAAAAGGAAGTTTCTACTCCTCCTGGATTCAGAAGAACTGACTATACCCAGGATTTTCCACCTCTCCCGGGGACATCCAAAACCCCTGATGTCCCATTTTTAAGAACAGAAGCCCCTTCTTCATCTGGGTTGTTCTCATTTGATAAAATTGTGGACGATATTCTCAAGTACCTGAATATTTCTGATCCTCTCAAAAGCATTGTTCTGGCAATGCTTCCTACTGTGAAGACCCTCTTGAAGCAATTGACATTGAAGTGGCCCCTCATTGCAGCAATCATTTCCTTCGATGGATAATTTTCCAAACGAGGTCGGGGATTTGATCACTATTCTACAGTGGAATTGTCGAAGTCTTATTCCTAAATTAGACTCTTTTAAGTTTTTAGTTCACAATAATGATTGTGATGCATTTGCTCTTTGTGAAACTTGGCTCTCTTCAGATATAGATCTTCCTTTTTATGATTTTAACATTATTCGACTGGATCGTGAGGATTCGCGTGGAGGAGGGGTACTTTTGGGGATCAAAAAGTGCCATTCTTTCTATAGAGTGAATCTTCCAAAATTTACAGGTATTGAAGTTGTCGCATGTCAGGCTATTATTAAAGGTAAGAGCCTTTGTATTGCTTCTGTTTATATTCCTCCTAGAGCCGTTGTTAATCGAAAACAACTTTCAGATATATGTTCAGTACTTCCTGCTCCACGGTTGATTATGGGAGATTTTAATTCCCACGGTACAGGCTGGGGGGAACTGTATGATGACAACCGTTCTACTTTTATATATGACCTCTGTGATAACTTCAATATGACAATTCGTAACAATGGAGAAGTAACACGTTTGGCTGGACCATCTTCGAATGGAAGTAAATTAGACCTCACACTTTGCTCTAACTCATTATCGTTGGATTGCACGTGGAATGTGATCCAGGATCCCCACGGTAGTGATCACTTGCCGATCAAAATTTCGATTGCCAGTGGGTTCAATCCGTCGGAATCCGTTAACGTCGCGTACGACCTCACTCGTAATATCGATTGGACAACGTTCAAGACCGCGATAGAGGAAGCCGTGTCGTCGGTAGAAGGGCTTCCACCGTTGGAGGAATATAACTTCCTCTCCAATCTGATTTTGGACAGCGCGCTTCGAGCTCAAACTCGGCCGGTTCCAGGAACGCCTTTGCGTAGGAAACCTCCTTCCCCTTGGTGGGACCACCAATGCACTGAGGTTTATCGTAAAAAGTCCGACGCGTTTAAGCTTTTCCGGAAACGTGGAACACCCGTGTATTTCGAAGCGTACTCGGCTCTTGAACGCGAACTCAAGAGCCTCATCAAAGCCAAGAAACGCGGATACTGGCGGCAATTCGTGGACGGATTATCGCGCGAAACGTCGATGAATACGCTTTGGAACGCGGCGCGAAGGATGCGTAACCGGTCTTCGAACAACGAGAGCGAGGAGTACTCAGATCGTTGGATTCTCAAGTTCGCGCGAAAAGTATGTCCTGATTCCGTGCCGGCACAGATGATTCCTCGCGAAACGACGAATTCTGTAGACGAGATCAGCCAGCCTTTTTCAATGCTGGAACTCTCACTCGCGCTCCTTTCGTGTGGCAATTCGGCTCCGGGGGCTGATAGAATCAAGTTCAACTTGTTGAAGAACCTCCCAGACGTCGCTAAGAGGCGCATGTTGAACTTGTTTGGTCAGTTCCTGGAGCTTAATATTGTTCCGGATGATTGGAGGCGGGTGAGAGTTATAGCCATTAAAAAGCCTGGAAAACCCGCGTCAGATCACAACTCGTATCGTCCCATTGCGATGCTATCGTGTATTCGAAAATTGTTGGAGAAAATGATCCTTTTTCGCCTGGACAAATGGGTTGAGTTGAACCACCTACTCTCAGATACTCAATTTGGTTTCCGTAGGGGCAAGGGAACGAACGACTGTCTCGCGTTGCTTTCCACTGAAATTCAGTTGACTTTTGCTAATAAAGAGCAAATGGCTTCTGTCTTCTTGGATATTAAGGGGGCTTTTGATTCAGTATCGGTTGAAGTCCTTTCAGACAAACTCCACGCTTGTGGCCTTTCTCCATTAATAAATAACTTTTTGTACAATTTGCTGTCAGAGAAACATATGAGCTTTTCTCATGGAAACTCTACAGCTTCTCGATTTAGTTACATGGGTCTCCCCCAAGGCTCATGTTTAAGCCCCCTTTTGTATAATTTCTACGTCAGAGAAATTGACAATTGTCTAAGTGACAATTGCACGTTGAGACAACTTGCAGATGACGGCGTAGTGTCTATGACAGGGCCCAAAGGGGTCGACCTGCAAGGACCCTTACAGGATACCTTAGACAATTTGTCTACTTGGGCTATTCAGCTAGGTATCGAATTCTCCACGGAGAAAACTGAGTTGGTCGTTTTTTCTAGGAAGCATAGCCCAGCACAACCAAAGCTTCAACTTTTGGGTAAACCGATCACTCATTCTATGTCCTTCAAATATCTTGGGGTCTGGTTCGATTCAAAATGCACCTGGAGATCCCACATTGAGTATCTGAGACGAAAATGCCAACAAAGGATCAATTTTCTCCGAACAATTACCGGAACGTGGTGGGGAGCCCATCCGCAAGATCTTCTAACGTTGTACCGGACAACGATTTTATCGGTTTTAGAATACGGTAGTTTTTGTTTCCAGTCGGCGGCAAAAACTCACATCATCAAACTGGAACGTATCCAGTATCGTTGTCTTCGTATCGCGTTAGGATGCATGCACTCGACTCATACGATGAGTCTAGAAGTGTTGGCGGGCATGTTGCCACTATCGGATCGGTTCTCGGAATTGTCCCTCAGGCTCCTCACCCGTTGCGAAGTTATGAACCCACTGGTAATCGAAAACTTTGAAAAGCTTCTTGAGCTGAACCCTCAAACTCGTTTTATGTCATTGTACTACGTGTACATAACACAGGATGTCAGCCCTTCACAGCATAATCCTCATCGTGTATGCTTCTCCGACTTCGGCAATTCAGTTAGTTTTGATTTATCTATGACGCGGGAGATTCGTGGGATCCCAGAACATCATCGTTCCATGATTGTTCCGTCAATTTACGCTGCAAAGTTTGGCCAAGTTGATTCCGCAAGATCGTTCTTCACAGATGGATCACTAATAGAGTCGTCCGCTGGTTTTGGTATTTTTAACAAATTTCATAGTGCCTCTCGAATGCTTCAAGCGCCTTGTTCCGTATATGTTGCTGAGCTGGCGGCAATACATTATACGCTAGAAACGATCGCCTCACTTGCACCAGATCATTATTTTATTTTTACGGATAGTCTCAGTTCTGTCGAGGCTATTCGCTCTATGAGGCCGGTAAAGCAATCGTCGTATTTTCTCATGAAAATACGAGAGCTTTTAAGTGCTTTATCTTTAAGATCTTTTGTCATCACCTTTGCATGGGTCCCATCTCATTGCTCGATTCCGGGCAATGAGATGGCTGACTCACTTGCTAAGGTGGGCGCTATGGAAGGCGATATTTACGATCGACAAATCGCCTACGATGAATTTTTCTTCATTTATCGTCAACAGTCACTCGTCAGCTGGCAGAATAAGTGGAGTGAAGGGAGTTTGGGACGATGGCTATTCTCGATCATCCCTAAGGTGTCGAAGAGTTCTTGGTTCAAGGGGTTGGATGTGGGTCGAGACTTCATTCGTATGATGTCTCGCCTCATGTCCAATCACTATTCGTTAAACGCTCACTTGTTCCGTGTTGGGCTAAAGGACAGCAATCTCTGTGAATGTGGACAAGGTTACCAGGACGCAGATCACATTATTTGGTCTTGTGCTGAGCATCGTGGAGTCAGATCTGAACTGTACGATTCCCTTCGGGCTCGAGGTAGACAACCTAATGTTCCAGTTCGGGATATTTTGGCTAGACGCGATCTGGAGTTTATGCAACTCATATATGTTTACTTTAAGAATATTAACATTAGATTGTAAGTTTTATTAACCTTGTGTTTAGTTTGTATTTTGTACGTGTGGGTTTTTTTTATGTTTGTTTTCAAGATGAATAGAAATTAGTTCATGTTTTAGGATTAATTAAATATTTGTATCGTAAACCACATTTCAAACCTCCCTCTCCCTTTTCCCATCCAAAAAAAATTGTGAATCCCCCCCACTAACCTCGAGACAACCGCGAGTATCCGGTCCAGCTCCTTTAACTTTAAATATAAGAAATCAATAATGTATAACAAAAATAATAATTCGGCTCTGTAAAGTTTATTCGATTGAGCCTGTACAAATAAAGTAATTAATAAAAAAAAAAAAGTCACTCGTCAGCTGGCAGAATAAGTGGAGTGAAGGGAGTTTGGGACGATGGCTATATTCGATCATCCCTAAGGTGTCGATGAGTCCTTGGTTCAAGGGGTTGGATGTGGGTCGAGACTTCATTCGTATGATGTCTCGCCTCATGTCCAATCACTATTCGTTAAACGCTCACTTGTTCCGTGTTGAGCTGGGGGACAGCAATCTCTGTGAATGTGGACAAGGTTACCAAGACGCCGATCATATTATTTGGTCTTGTGCTGAGCATCGTGGAGTCAGATCGGAGCTGTACGATTCCCTTCGGGCTCGAGGTAGACAACTTAATGTTCCAGTTCGGGATATTTTGGCTAGACGCGATCTGGAGTTTATGAAACTCATATATGTTTAGTTTAAGAATATTAACATTGTAAAGTTTATTCGATTGACTCTATAAAGTTTATTCGATTGAGCCTGTACAAATAAAGTAATTAATAAAAAAAAAGATCTTCAAAGGATTCAGAACAAAATTCTGAAAATGATTTTGAAGTTGCCTCCCTGGTACAGTACAACCGAAGTACATAGAATTTCGAATGTTGAGACTTTAGCACAAATGTCCAACAAAATAATTAATAATTTCAGGCAAAAATCGTTGCAATCCTCAATTGCAACGATTAATTCCCTTTATACTTAGATAAGATTTAGTTTTAGTTTTTAGTTTTAAGATATCAATTGTTATACTGACATGCAGGTTAAAAAACCTGTTTGAAATACTGAATTGCCAAGACATGAACAATGTAAAAACACTTAGATATATATCATAACAATTAAGGCTGGTACGTTACTGCAGTAGCTGGAGCACCTAGGTTAAAATGAAATGTTATTTATTTTGAAAATGGAACAAATAAAGAGTTAAAAAAAAAAAAAAAAAAAAAAAAAAATAAAAAAAAAGATGGATGACCTAATACCAACATTAAATCATGAAACTCCTACATTTTACGTCCGTGGAAAATTCTCAGAATGTTTCCATATGTTGTGCATCTCGTTGACTGTCTTCAATGTAAATTGTCGATCAAGCGACAAGTAATTCCTTGTATCCTTCAAGTCAGTTTTTATGGGGGTTAGAAACAGAATAACTACGGGTGAAAAGTTTCTCCGTAGTTTGGATCAGTGCTGAAGCATTTCGACAATACACGGTGATACTCAAAATTCTGCTTTGGTCACTCGTTTGAGCTAACAGTCATCGTCAAGGCAAACCATGTCAATTGTCAGTAGCATTTTTGTCAGTGACGAACATGTGCTGATTTGTTTATTAGCTAAATTTGAAATGAAATTAAATGGCTTGAGCAAAACAATTACATGGAGCCATTAAAGTGAATAAGCATCTACGCCCTGAACCGCTTGGATAACAATAATGTGTCTCAGAATGCAAGAAATTACACTTTCCGTTACCAGGTGAATCTTTGTCATTGACGAAAAAATGAATGAGATTTTGACAAAGATTTTTTTGACGATCAAGTCTATCATTGACTATGTGAAAAACAATTTTGTCAATATCGCGCAAAAGTCTGTCAATGACAATGACAAATATCAGCACTGGTTTGGATTGATTGTATGGTTGTTGTTATTTCGTATCAGTATCCTGAAAATTTGAGAAAAAAAAATGCAATTAACATTTACATAAATGATTTTCTTCCCTGGCATCTTATTATTATTATTAAAAATAAATAGCTTCATCACCTGACAAACCTTTTAATATAACTGGGTAACACGGCATACATGAATGAACAAAATAACTGTCTTGTCAGTTAAATTGCTGCAAAATAAACAAAAAAATTACTGGGCTTTCCAGTATACGCAACTCGAACCAATTACTGAATGAACAGTTATTTTTGACAGATTGACATTACGGATAGTTCGGTAATGC
Organism: Ochlerotatus camptorhynchus; assembly: GCF_037179485.1. NCBI lineage: Eukaryota > Metazoa > Arthropoda > Insecta > Diptera > Culicidae > Ochlerotatus > Ochlerotatus camptorhynchus. The sequence goes on along the minus strand of NW_027041129.1, from coordinate 41,138 downwards.
AAATTTTAGCTGTGATGATTACTGGGCGATCCGCAATTCAAAAACCCAGTAAAATTTTACTGACTGCAGTAATCTAAAGTTAGTGTGTGGTGATCTGGGAAGATGGTTACATTCGATCCTTCCATAGTTGTCGATCAAACTCTGGTTCAAGGGATTGGACGTACCTAGATCGCGATTTTATTCGGGTAATGTCCCACCACTACTCGTCAAACGCACACCTCTAGCGCATAGAGCTTTTTTTCTTTGAATTGTTTTCCGTGCTAAGCACCAATGCTACCGACGCCAGGGAGGCACCGCATAGAGCTTGTAGACAGCAGTTTGTGTGCCTGTGGAAACGGGTATCAACTACATCGAGCATGTTTGTCTGGTCCTGGCATCTCACATCATGTGGCAAGATCCGAACTACTTCACTCCCTCAGGGCCCGAGGAAAACAACCTTATACACCACCAATTAAAGACGTTCTGGCTTGCCGTGATCTTGATTTTATGAGATGAATTTTTTAAAAGTGCTGATTTGTGTATTTAGTAGGGGAATTTACGTATTCTCGTCAATCTAAGCAGCGTCTGCACTTCTACTAGCATTTTCTCAGCGTCACGCACATATATGATGTGTCTGTTTGTTTACATTCATCTGCTGCTTGCTTCTCTATCCATTTCAATCGACAGAATTTTTCAAAACGTTTTGAAAGCGTTTTTACAACGCTCCAAACTTCTCAGGTGAGTGTGACTATTGTCGGCAGCCTCTTTTTCTTCGGCAACCTTCCCATTAGAACTGCGTGTTAACCAGCTGTTCTATTATCGGCAACTCGAAATCAACCCCATTTTGTAGTGCGTATGCTTTATTTGAAGAAAAATGTAGCATTACTGGATTGCTCGATCGTTCAAATATAATCAGATTGAAGCTGAAAGGCTAAACAATCGTTTGGACACATTCAGGGAAGTGCGTTGATGGGAAAACATAGTGAAATTAACGTTTAAATTTTGGTTGCCGAAAACAGTCAATGGGTGCCGAAGCCAACATTTACCCTATGTAGTGTTCTGTGTTTTAATTTTCTCGTCACTATCCCAGCCCAAGTCCCCTCTTTTTTTTTTTTAATTATAGTCACTTTAACGCTCTTGGGTCATTCGTGACTTGTCCGGGGGTGAGATTTGAACTCGTGACTGTGGCGTGAGAGGTATGGATGCTTACCACTACGCCGGGGTCGCCCCCAGCCAAGTCCCCTCTTGTATGATTTCAGCTGTGCTTTCAATGCTTTGAGATCCACAGCACATGCCCACCAATACAGTGCTTCATCCACAATCATCCGTCGAAAGAAGCAGAAAGAAGAAGATTTACCAATATCCCTTTCGCTTTGTCCACACTGAAAATAAAGTTTCGTTTATACAACGAAATCGCTCTTTTGTTCTACGAATTTATTCGTTGTTTTCTGCAACGAAATGGATTTGTACATTGTATGAAGCTAGTTTCGTTAGAACTGCCACACTCGCTATGGCTACACCCAAGCAGCGGTTCACAAGTGTTGGTTGTGGAAACCGAAAAATGTGGAGTGTGTTAGTGAGCAAGGGTAAAAATAACTTCATTATTGGAAGGAATAAATATGACAAAAAATAAAGATAGGCTTCAAACCGGACTCGATTCATGAACCTTGCGTTCGTTAGATCTGTGCTTTATTCATCGCTCTATCTGTGCTTTGAGAAATGGTTAAGCTAAAGGCAAATAAGAAGCACTCATGGAGCGGTACTTCGATTTTTCTTGCTTTTTCTGCTGCTTGCATGTATTTTTTTCTCTAACATAAAACCACCGCGACGAGTAATTTGATTTATTGTGGTAGCTTGCATTGTATTGGTATATCCCATCTCCAACACACAATCAGCACTTTAGGCGACAATAAGCGCAGTTGTTGGTTTGATTGTACGAAGATGTATTTGTATATTATACGAATGAGGCGTAATATTGACATTGTGCCAAATGACAGGAAAAACGAATGTTTCGTACCATTTATGAAAGATGTGTTGTATTGTACGATATTAATTTTTACGAAACGGTTTTCAGAAAAATAACGAAAATACATCTTCAGTGTGCACCTTCCAATCCTCTAAATAAATGTATTTATTAATCTCGAGTAAACCGCGAGCATTCGGCCCTCATTCTACTAACTTTAGTTAAAAAAAAAATCAATTCACATGAGAATTCAAAAATAAGAACAATAAGAATTATGATGAGTGACCAGCAAAATGTTGGTCACACCCAGACATATTCCGGGTATCCCCGGGGAAGTGGTAAATCCTTTTTAAATCAAAATTCATCAAGCGATACATCAAATCACATGAGAATTTAAAGCCATATCCATTGGCGGTCAAACTGTCAAACTGCCAACCAATGCATGAATTTGAATATTGTGTTGCAAGCACAATGATACTCAATGCCCAGAGAAGTTGAAAAATTTTCCAACTAAATAAAAAGATTTCCTCAACCGGACCGTGAATTGAACCCGCCGCTTGGAAATATCGTTCCTTTACCGGCTAGGCCGTCTGCAGCCTCATTTATATAATGGTGTGTTCCAATTATGGTCTATTGTAATTCTTACGTTGGATCGCACCATCGGAACCGGGTTCTAAGGCGTTTGAATGTACATATAAAGCGTTATCAGCAAAAAAAACCCCCGGCGCGATGGTAGCGATGCGATCCCCAGTGTTTGTTTCATAGTATTTTGTATGCGTTTATTATTGTTTACATTTTGGATGGTTGTGTTTATGTTAATTATTATTAAGATAAAAGATGGTTGTTCAGATACAGTATAAAAACCTCACAGTTTAATTCAAATCTGTCTGCACGCTGCCTTTCGGAGTGCAGTTAATCTGGACTTTTACTTCGTTCTCTTTCATCCCGATTACCGTGTATCCGACACCAGCACCCTGTTTGGAGTAAATCCATCGAACTGCCAAGGAATCACAACTCAGGGCCCTGATCTACTGCTGGACGAATAATTGGTGCCGTGACCAGGATAGCGGAGAGTTCGTTGGACATCTCCACTCTTGAGGGTTAACCGAACAGCTCTGATAAATCGGACTACTCTATCGCCATCGCCTACGGAATGACTCGTTCATCATTGAGCAGATATTCGCCATCGTTACAGCGTCCAGTAGCTATTCACCGCCATCGTTATCGATTCGAGTGGCTCTTGATGAATCGATAACGATGGTGGTTTTTTTCCCAAAGTTGAAATACCGTAAATCGATCCCTTCGGAATGTATGGTCACTGCCAGACCCCTGAGTCCACTGCCGGACCCCTGCGTCCACTGACGGACCCCTGCGTCCACTGTTGGACCCCTGAGTCCACTACCAAACCCCTGCGTCCAATGTTGGACCCCTGCGTCCACTACCGGCCCCCTCGTCATTGCCGGACCCCTGCGTCCACTGACGGACCCCTGCGTCCACTGACGGACCCCTGCGTCCCCTGCCGAACCCCGGTGTCCACTGCTGGACCCATGCGTCCTCTGCTGGACCCCTGCATCCTCTGCCGGACCTCTGTTTCCACTGCAGGACCCCTGCGTTCACTGCCGGACCCCTGCGTCCACCCACTGGATCCCAGCGTCCACCCACTGGATCCCAGCGTCTTATCATCGGACCGAAGCGTCACTATTTTGGACCACACCGTCATAGGACCTAAGCGTCATTGGACCGCAGCGTCATCGGACCGCAGCGTAAAATGCAGACACCACCGTCATGGTAAATTTCATTTTATCCAAGTAGGGTAACTGATGATGGTTGGACCTATTTAGGCCGGTTTCACACGACGTCAATATTCATGTAGTATTTTTTATGAATTCAACATATAATTATGAAAAATGCGTCATTAGGGGAAAGATCTACCTTTCTTGTTTCTAATAATAACATAAAAAGTTAAATATTATGAACAAATGATTTTATAAAACGTTTTTATTCAGCAAAGAATTATGATGTTGGTTGGACCTATACTGATCTTGGTTGGACCTAAAAAATGATGATGGTTGGACCTATTTTTGCAAATGCTAGTTTTGCCCATATTTATTCAAAAACTTTGTTTAGACCTTATTGGTATCATGAAAAAACTCTTTTTAAACAGTTTTTATGAATTTGCTATTTAAAAAAATCAAGAAATTTGAGTTTAACTTCGTTTAAAAAAAAAAGTTCACTTTCCACGCATTAGCTATTCATCAGGGCTCATTTTCTCGGGAATCATTAATTTTTTAACGTCAAACTATAGGTATTGTGGTCCCATTTTAAGCTATTGAATATTTTTGGAATCGGTCAACTGGTTCCAGAGATATGGTCGGAACAAGTTCTAGGGTATATGGAACATGGACCTAATTTTGACATGGAAGGAATAAAACCTATCATGCGACACTTTACATTACTTCCAAATTCAATAACAAGATCAATAACAAAATTGAGTGCCTTGGACCACATTGGCCACTTCCGGGCCTGTTCTGGGTGCCCCCGGGGAATTTAGTGGCTTAAAATGACAGAATATCAGAACTTAATTCCGGTTTTATAGTTTTTTTTTCTACTAGGAGTTTTTTTTTTCGGAAATAAGCTTCAGTTAGCAATTTTTAGTTTGTTAACATTTTATTTCATGTTAATTCACACACAGAAGGTGTATGTGAAGTGCTTAATGTAAATTCATATTAACAGATTCTTTCGGCGCTTCCGTGGTAGTTCGGAAATCGGTGGTTACCCTTTCAACCAACCTGACGATGGAATTCCTCCTTTAAATTTACGCCCAACTAGTGACGCAAGGTCTTTAGCAGCTTCCAAGATCTTTTTGGTACATACACGCACATACAAACCCAATCCGCTAGCTGGTTCTCCAAATCAACACTCAACACTATTTCCCTTCCCTATTTCTTGCCGTTTCTTCCCTTAATTTTTGCGTCGTTTTCGGAATATTGTACCTTTTCTGTGCCTGATACGCGTTAAGTGATTTATTTCTTACTAAAAGAAAAGCCTCTTGAAGATTTTCGACCGTATAACTCTTTTCTTTAGCCATTTTTTTAATCGAAGAAACTGATCACTCGGAAAAAACGAAATCTAATTTCAAATCAGCTGCGCATGAAGGATGTAGAAAAACCGAAGCGCACCTAGCGGCCGTCTTAGGAAACACATAGATCCAACCTTCATCATGTGTAGGTCCAACCATGATCATATTTATCTATTCGAATTTCGTCAATTATTCAAACATTTTAGTGAAACCAATGGATAAATGGCGTACTAACGTGTTGTTTACACCCTAAAGCAGTATTTTACTGCATGAAAATAAAAATAAATGTAAAAAATGTTCCCTTTTTGTATGTTTGAAAGTAAGGTATGATGACGAGCTAATGCGTGGAAAGTGAACTGTTTTGAAAACACATTGAAACTCAATTGTTTTGAAGTTTTTTCAATAAAACACCCATGCAAATTGAAGAAAAAGAGTTTTTTTATGATAGTAAAGTGATCTTTGAAAATAAAAACTTAGCGAAGATTGACTAAACTAGCGATTGAAAAAATAGGTCCAACCATCATCAGTTTTTGGATAGGTCCAACCAGAATCAATTACCCTAAGTTGCCCCCGCCGATGAAACAGCTAGATATTCAGAAATGGATACCACAACATGGATGTTTTTTCTTTGTTGCCATTGAACCGAGAATGGTTATTTTAACTATGGCTAGATGATGGATCACTCTCCTCATTAGTGAGTATATTAAATTGATTACTCAAAGGAGTTACAGGAGAAGGGAGGTCATAAGATTGACCCTTTCTTTTGCGTTTGGGCGTCATTATTTTCTACTAATCGGTTTCCAAGAAGGATTACTAGAAGAAAGCCAACGATCGAGGAGAAATTTTCCAATGACGATTACCCGAAGGTTTCAAACAAGGATTGATGAGGATATTATTATTATTATTGAAAACAAGATAAAATATTTGTAGGTAAAAACTTCCTTCGGTAATTAGAAAATACTTCCACTCGGTATGAGAGCACGACTCTCAGGCAATGCTGATATATGTTACATAAAGTCAACGTCAACGTCAACGTGTGGCATCAACAAATGATTGCGTCTTCCAAAACATTTGTCGAGCATCTGTTGGAATAACCCGTTACATCTTTGCTGCAACTAACTTACTAGGGCCTATTTTTTCTTTCATTGAGGTATCAGTTTTTAATTATCATTCCGTAGAATTAAAAAGTTCAATCAATGTTATTAATTTTTGCTGGGGGCTTCACACAACAAAGAACACAATTTCCGAAGAACACGAGGATTGTTTTTCAGAGCTTGGAATATATTTAGCGAATAACTTTACTCTTAACTTAAGCCTTAATTCCCACAAGTGCTTCGAGTGCTCAAAAGTTAATTTACAACCTCCTCTCCAACTACAACTTATATTTATAACCATGAGTCGAAAAGCATAACAACTACCGCCCGAGTCGTTTTCGCAGCGAATCATCGCAGAAGGTAGAAGTATCATTCACTTCTTAATGATGCCATCCTCCATCCAAGCTACTTTATACCATGTCGTCTAGAACGGTATAAAACCAACACAGTTTTATGAGAAGATGCCGATTGGTGAAAAGGGAGCCGCACCAAAGTATCTCCATTTATTGTACATTTTTATTTCTTTGGCATCCAAGCCATCCCCCTTCCATCCCCGTCCATCTACCAATCAGAAATTTCGCACCTCCGACGGCCAGGGTTTCAAATCTGAAAATAACAATCCTCAGGACACCTACCGAGCTTCGAACGGGCACTCGTCCTGCAATGTGTCGGAATATAAACGGTTATGGGCGCTCATTGACCTCGATTTTATTGTTTCGAAAAGTACGAGAATTTATCTTGATTGAATTCCAATGGCACGCTTTGATACCGTTTCGATCGCTTTTCTGCTTTGTTTGAAAGTTTCTGGGAAGTCTGGGCTCTGAGGGAAAATCCTCATCAGCGCTCCAGTGGGTGTCTTTTTAACTTACTTTTAACAACAAAAGGTCATAACAATACATCTGCGTCATTTGAGGAAATAGACTTTCCCATAATACTGCCGGCACCTTCTATGTTGCTTTGGATGTGATTGATTGTGCCATGTCTTCCAGAGTAGCTGGTCAAATCGATTTAATAATACCACTCAGATTGCAAAGTGCAAATTTCAATCCCATAAATCATAAAATTATAATCCTTCAAGGAGCTGTCTGTCAGCTTGTGCTGCTGACACATTCCATATCAATGATCTTTTTTCACACCATTTGCACCCGATTTCTTGACAAAGTTCCTCCGCTTCCTCTCAAGGCCCTCCCTCCGTTGGGGGGCATCATTGGATGAAAAGTGAGCAGTGTCGTTGTCAATCGACTTCAGGTTATGATTTCACTCCACCCGCCCCGGTGTGTTGGTACACGGAGGTGTCGATGTCAGGATCACAGTGATAGTTTGAAGGAGCTCATGTAAGATATGTACACTTATTATATGGGACACGTGTCGGCTTTCTGATGGGATAAGATGGAGGTACATTGATATTTTCTTGATACATTTTTAATGGAACATGAGAGTAAGGCTTTTGCCAACTAAGTTTGCAAACATGGTTATAATTTGTGCTTTAAGATCGATATAAAACATCCATGTTCATGCTATCCGTTTGCCTGAAGAAAGATGCGAACTATTCGTTGATTTTTGTAGTTGTTGATAGTGGACGAAAAAAACACGTATGTTTGAGAGCGTGTATTTACAGATATCCTTCAAAGGTGAAGCTTAACAAATATCGATTTCACTTATATATACAAAAATATTATGAACTGTCTCAATGATGAGATGACAATTTCAACATAAACACAACGCTATAGAGACTGCCAGGGGTTCGGTGAGGCAGCATCCTTACTTCCGATAGAACCCTCGTTTTTTGTTCGTGTGGTTTTTTTAAAATGTTTGTTTCTGTAATAATTGTATAATTACACTGCAGATACCAAATTAAATAGGAATAAGTATTTGTATCGTAAATTATAAATCAAACCTCCTTCTCACTCTTCCCATCCATAAAACTGTAAATCTCGAGTAGCTCGAGACGACCGCGAGTAATCGGTTCAATTCCTTTAACTCTAGTTTTAAGATATTAATTATGTATAACGCAAATGATAACTTGGCTCTGTAAAGTTTATTCGATTAAGCATGTACAAATAAATTAATACAAAAAAAGAACCCTCGTTTTGCAAGGTTCTACCATGGCAGCTATGGAAACGTAACATTAAAACGATGAAATGCTCTTTAACACTCCGAATACGGTGGGTAAAAAACTTTACGCCGACTACGAAGCCTCCGAAAAACGTGTAACGGCTAGTTTGCATTGTCATATCTTAGCCATTTCTTTATGAATTTAAAAAAAATGTGGTATATTTAGAATTCCTAGGGTTTGTAGATGATTTTGATTGCAAAAAGATTGAAAATAGAGTCGTCTACTTTTTAAAAAAGCGAAAAGAGTTTTTACACGTTTTTTTTGAAAGGTTTTTGCAAGTGGCGCAAGATCTGTAATTTAAATTAATGGGCACAAATGTTCACAATTAGCCAGAATAAAGTCATGGTACCTATATATGGATCCTGGAGACAATGGAACGGTCCTCAAAAAATCCGGAACATCCGTAAAAGTGGTCAATCCATAAACCTGATTCTAGAGCTCTGCAGTTTTTTTTTTTTTTTTGAAAAAATTGTTAACAAAAACTGTCTCACTGTTGAAAACTTTCCCCTGTGTTGTATATGAAAAATATGTTTTCCTAATGGGAAAAGTTCATGAAATTGGTTCCACTTGAACAAGAAGAAATACGAATCGGAACAATCGTCACATAGGTCTGTGACGATTGTTCCGATTCGTATTTCTTCTTGTTCAAGTGGAACCAATTTCATGAACTTTTCACATTAGGAAAACATATTTTTCATATACAACACAGGGGAAAGTTTTCAACAGACTAAATAAGGACTACGATTGGAAACTCGGAACATGGAACTGCACATCACTTGGCTTCCCGGGCTGCGATAGGTTAATCTTTGACGAACTTCAACTACACAACTTCGAAGTCGTAGCACTGCAGAAGCTTTTCCGGATGGGACAAAAGGTATGGAAAAGTGGGCATCGAGCGGCTACTTTCAACCAGAACTGTGGCACCACCAACGAGCTGGGAATCGGCTTTGTAGTGCTGGGTAAGATGACCCAACGCGTGATTGGTCTGTTTTTCGAGACTCTTAGCTCGCCCATGTAAACTAACACCACTATAATGTTAGAATAGCTGTACGCTACCTGATGGTGATATTAGTTTTCGTGGACGAGCTTAGAGTAACGACAAATTAAGATTTAAAGTTTTGATTGAAAAATCAGATACTAATCAGAACTAACTAGTTGCAAATTCACTTTTGCAACCTCCTATCTCTACCGATCAGTGATGCTGCGAGAGCGTTTTACTGATAGTTTATCGCAACCTGGTCTAAACAAGGTGTGGAAATCCAACCCTAACGTATCTATTGATTGAGGGAAAAATGTAAACATTGCAAAAGGCGATGGTGACGACATCATAACACTCGAAAGCAACTTTGCGAAATATGAAGCAAAACAAATTGTAGTTTTTTTTTTATAGTAACTCCTTACTTGGTATACCGTGTGATAATACAATAATCAATAAATTATCTCAAAATTCAGTGCAAGAGCATTTATAAACGTAGGTAACATAAAGACATTCTATATACGTCATAACGTTTGTTTCCATCAGCGTTTGCATAGGAAATGTAATGTGGATTATAGAATTTCTGTATGAAACCAAAATGTAAACATGTTCTTCCACTGAATGGTGCGATAATTTGTTGATTATTGTATTATCGTACTGCATATCATGAAAATGCAGCCTGACGGCGAGATTTTGTACGTTTTCAAGTAAAGTTGTTACCATAAAAATACAAAACGCTTGCTGATATTTCCCGGAGACTTTACAAAAGAATACAATCAAACGCAATCATCATGCTAGGATTTGCTATACTTCATGTTTCGCAAATTTGCTATTGAGTGTTATGACGTCGTGACTTTCCTTTCCCACAATGTTTACCTATTTCCCTCTACCAACACATACGTTAGGGCTTAGATTACCTTTTAGTTATAGACCAGGTTGGTTTGGAAGTAGGTAGCGTGTAATCTGCATGCACGCAGTCGCTCGTGGCCTCTTATTTTAAATTGATTCCCTAATCTAGAGTGATGCGCACAATTGCGATTCCTACTTTTCTGGTAAAACTGTAGAAAACCTCGACGTGGATTCACGTAGAATGCTCTGCTTTCACAACTGTAGAAATCTTCAAAGAACACCGTGCAGTTGTTAAATTATGGCAGGTGTGAAGTCCCAGTTACACGTACTGGCACCCCTGCAAAATCAATCCCATCAAAAGGTGATTGCGATATGAAATCTTTTGGCTCAATCAACGGCAAAATACGGTGAGACTTGTACCAACCAATCACGCTTAATCCTAAGAAAACGATCCACTCGTTTGCGGTTCCCATCAAGCAGCCTAAGGATGACACAAATTACGATCCGTACCTAGCTCGTTCCAACCATCATCGACCACACCGGATGGTGCAGTTTACACCAACAACGGGGGGAGCTCCTTCTTGGGAAGGTTTGTTATGAACTCACGTACTTTCTTTGTAACAAGCTACCTTTCCTCCGAGAAGAAATGTAGAGCAAGCGAACAAACTTGGGCAACATTCATGCCCTGCTGGTTTTGCTTGTACCAGATTCTGTGTTTGCCAAAGGAAACTGGGAGAAAATTATCACTTCTTTCGAGAAATCCCTAGTAGACCTCTTCAAAGGAAATCCCTTGCGCCCTCGGTTCGATTCAGGTTATAATATGCACCAGCGCACAAGCGTTATAAGGTCTTATAGTGGAGTATATGAGCGCCATTGTAATTTCTTGTACATTTCTCAGTGAATGAATTAAGAAATGATAGCGAAACGACTTCGTAAATAAAATGGAGTAATTTCTCTAGACAAAAGTGGAACTATAAGTATACACCTGCATACACCAGTGTGCAATGAATGGTTGATTGAAGTTTGTTAGAGGGTGCGGCGACGGTGAAGGTAGAAATATGACAGAATGAGAACGAAAGGAATTGATTGCTTTCAATTTTCCTGGATTGTGGTTCACGATTCGATGGCAAACGCAACAAAAAAGGTGAAAATCTACTGGAAGGATTTTCGTTCGCTTTGATTGGGTTCTATTCAAAATGATTTCCCGCCAGGATGAGTTTCTGCTACTAAGCTTTCCTTGAGATGCTTGGCAACAGAGCACTTCTCTGTGTCGAACTTGATGAAGAAATGGAAATTAATATAAATGCAAATTCACATCCACTTTCATCGATGCAGGAATGGTGAATCATGAGCAGTGAAATATTCTAATACTTTTCCATTCGTTGGAATATGACGCCTGACAAATTCACAAAGCGACGAACATACTGTAGAATGTAGGAACATCATTTCAATGCGGAATTTTGTTTTATTCAAAAAACATCAATTTGGGTACATTGCTGTAGACAGCTAACACTTAAATATGCAGCCGTGGGTTCATCTTGAGAACATTACAAACACAACAGAACTGCAGCAACACGGAAGCTGTTTCAAAAACAAGTGAACAACAGCAAGCAAAACAGTAAGTCAACCAGTTGGAGTGAGTACACATCCCCATGTCTGAACATATGTCACTATACACTTCGATGTTTGTAACTTTCTTCGTACCAGCAAGGAAGAAACTAAGTACAAGCTATTTGTAATGCACTCTTCCCCGTTACTATCTTACCCGATGGATGCTTGCAAATATTTAGAAACATCTTCGAACGTCCTTAGTAAGTATATGTATGTCTGACTGTGTTCTGCAAAACACATAATGCTCAGCTTAATTCTTTCTTAGGTGCTAGTTTACCACTGGTACAGCAGCTTGGAGGGACTAGAATGGCAAAGATTTGTGCAGTTGTAAAGTTGGGCTGCCAATTTCACTGCTATGGCAATGATGAGAAGTTTTTGCTACAGTCATGAATATTCATTAGAATTGACGATTCGAGATTTAAGTCTAGTTATTTTTCATGTTTCAGCTTTTGTTTGACTTGTGTATCATTTTTGTTTTAGTCAAAACACTGTTGAAAGATTTTACACTTTGCATCTTAGAAGATTTGTCATAAAGTATGCAAAATTTTGTTACACAGGAGACATATCCAGTACCTGACAGTTTTCTGCAAAACACATAATGCTCAGCTTAATTCTTTCTTAGGTACATTGTTCATTCTGCATTGCATAGTGAAATCAATTTCGATCGATTGCTGATAAGTTATATAAGTTGTGTGCTGCTTGTGGTTCAATTATGCTCTTAAACTGGACAAATGAAGATTATTTGAATATATTTATCCACTATAGCCCAAGGATAATATGCAAATAGGAGAAAACATACCAAAAGTTAGGAAAGTCAGAATCTTCCGATGTTCTGTGAGTTCATACAGTTCTTAGTGTTCCATTAGCACAACAATTTTTGTCAGTTGTGGACAGGGTGTAACAGTAGACTGATTTAAAATTTTAAATGCTCGCTCCACAGTTCTCAAACCGTTCCAAACTGGGTCCTGATTAGCCTTCCAAAATTTTAACTCATTTAGTAAGAAACTGACTTGGCACGAACCATTTGAAATTTATTTGGGAATAACTATGGGATAACCAAACTTGTTGTGCTTGATTTCTAGCAATTTTTTATATTGCTCTGTTGAAAAGTTCTATAACTATTCTTTTGAGAAATTTTGCACAAGATCGATATTCAGTCAAACGTCAATTTAAATAGTTATTAATTGTTTCAGATACTGATACAGGTATACCTCGATATAACGTAACTGTCACTTTTGACTTCCATCGGCAATATCTCGCTTAAAAAAATTGAATCATATACATTATTATTACCAATAGATTGGAGATTATCTCATCTGTCCGATGTTGTTATTACTTTGCTTGTTTGAATGATCGTTTGCTAGAAATCGGCGGTGGAAGTCAATAGTGACAGTTACGTTATATCGAGGTATACCTTAAATCTTATAGCATGATTAAGCAGCTGTTCTGTGAGCAACACTGTACTCTGCAGTGTGACATAGTAGCCATGATTGTTGTGCTCTATTGTATGCGCCAGAAAAACCAATGTTACTTGCTGAACAGTTGACTGAGCATATTCATAAAACATCAGTGACTTCTTGGGGGCGACCCCGGCGTAGTGGTTAACATCCATACATACCTCTCACGCCAAAGTCACGAGTTCAAATCTCACCCCCGGACAAGTCACGAATGACCCAAGAGTGTTAAAGTGACTATAATAAAACAAAAAAAATCAGTGACTTGAATCAATAATAATCTTTGATCCTTAAATGTCATTGGAAATCGGTCTAAAACAAAATTGTAGCAGACAAAATTTTCAACTAGCAGAGCTACAATGTTCTAAAGCAGAGCGATATGGTGAATTGGTAACCATAACAGCAATTTATAAAATAACGAATATTTTGAATGGCTCGAGTGACACTTGCCTTTGATAAAAAACACGTCTACTGAGGATTCATATTTATGAAAAAATCATATATCAATGAAACAGTCATCGGTCGTCATTGAAAAGCAATACAACTATGTTCTGTCAATCTAATTGACTTTTATTGGTTCTGTTGTCTTGTGAATTTTAGCTAAAACGGCCTCTTTTCTGATTTTTATCTCTCAATCTATGAAATAAACACGAAAACTATGTTGGGATGAAACTTCTAGAACAATATGAGGAACATTATGCCGTACACTACACATTTTTATATCATATGGGTGGAAAATTCGTCGAACAAATACTTTAAAATTCTTCACTTTTTAAGATATCTTCGAGCAAGAAACTAAGTCAAACTTCAATAAAATCACTTCGAATAGTCAACCTTTGGTTACAAAGTTGATACATGACACATTAAACTTTGCTATGAAAGTTGTTACAGCAGTTTTCGTTATTTCAGTCTCGAGATACAAATATTGTAAGCCGTAAATTACCTTAAAAACATAAAATTAACTTGAAGCACCTCAAAATCATCACCGATTTTGCTGAAAATTTACACAGAAGTACAAATTAACATGACGAACAGTAATCACGGTTGACCCGTTACATTCCAAACATTTCGTTTAAAATGAACAGGTCTATTAGATATGAACAAAAAAATAATTTAATTACCAGAGTTCTAAAAGTTGCAAGAGACGGATCAGTTAGGATTCCTGTGTTGTTACAATAAAGCAAGATTATCACAGTTTCTTTTCGGGCAGAGACGGTTTCAGTAAAATATTGGGTGGCTGATAATTGGCTAGACCTGAGAGGGAGAAGCAGATAGCACACACGGAATTCATTTCATTCTTGTCATGAAAATGTATGCCATTGAAATCAAATCAAAATAGGCGTAGTTAAATAGCCTGTTTTGCTTTGAGCATCTGGTAATTGTTTGAGGTTGTGCAATTTGCAGTTCATATTTGTTTGACTCTGCTTCTCCCTCCCAGAGCTAGACGTACCTGCAGGTATAAAATAGACCCCAATTAGTGGTCCTTAGCCTATTGTCCAGTAATTCTCAATGCTACCTCACAGCCGAACCAGCTGGGTTACAAGTAATCATTAGGATGAGACAAAATTTAAATTCCAGTTCCAGTATAATTTGCGGGGGTCTTTTGGGTCCTAGAGTAACTGTGTCAAATTTTAGGTTAGTCGATGTAACTATATTTTAGCGCTAGCGGTTTTAATTTGACATAGGATCTTCTTTGGCATAACTTACTTTTTCAAATAAAAATCTGGCCAGGTCACCGATTGTCACTTAAAAATAAATCAATTCAACTTATCAACAACAAAATTTTACAAGAAAACTTTTCTTCCTTTTCTTTCGTTTGTGGAAAAAGTTATTTAGCCATTACTTTTTTTTTCTTTTGATTTGTTTTCCGTCAATCTTGTTTTCCGTGCTGAGCACCAATGCTACCGACGCCAGGGAGGCAGCTCCCACACCTGGACCCTACCTATCGACTCATCAACTCATGAACCGGGGATCAACGGCTTTACTTCCCTTCCGAAGGAAGGCGTGATCAGAGATGTTATGCCTCAGAACATCCCGGCGGCGCCGACTGGGATTGAACCCAGGCCTACTGGGGTGAGAGGTAATCACGCTTACCACTACACCACCGGTGCCGCTTTTTAGCAATTACTGATTGCTATCCAAACGAACTGCTCATTATTCTTTCTTTTTTTTTCTAGCAGCACTGCCAGCTACTACCTGCTGCTGTTTGCGCGAGACAGTCACGTTGTGTGGGGGTTCATTCAGCATGGCGGAAAGCCGATATCATGCGCAAAGAATCTTCGATTTGGATGAAAATTTGCACAGAGTCATTTGGAAACAAGTGTAATTTTTGACAAGGACGTATTTGTTTTGGCACACAATTTATTCAAACAGTCCTACTTGGAAAAACTTCGAGTGTAGGGAAAACTCGTCTTGGAAAAAAAAAATGTAGGCTGAACATTAGGCTTTACGACTGTTTGGAGGTCACTGCCTATTTGAGCGTATGTGCCCAAGTTAAGGGTGGCTAATCATCATCCATGTAGCAGAGTAGGACTCTAAACAGAGCTGTCGATGGTTCTTCGGTGAGTCAGGGAGTTAAAACAGGCCTAACAAGTCACCAATAAAAAGGCAAATAATATAGAAGTAATTACGGATCGCTACAATCGACAAAGACCTAGGCGACGTTAAAAGGACTACGATTGGAAACTCGGAACATGGAACTGCGTGATCGACTAATCTATTTTGAAGTCGTAGTGCTGCAGGAACTTTGCGTGAAGGTATGGAAATATCCAATAAGCATGGGAGCGGCTTTGTAGTGCTGAGTAGCGTGGGTAAAGACGAGGGGCGGCGGTTCGCCTCGGGTGCCACCTTTGAATGGGTGATGATAATGCTATAAAAACAGAGCAGACTAGAATCGAACCAAGTCCACTGAGGTCACGGTGTTCGTGTCTAACCACTCGTCTGTTAACGTTTGGTAATTGAGCACAAGAAGAATGAAATGCACGATCTAAAATGCTCTTTCACGTCTCTTTGGAAAACAAAGTGATATTCCGCAGCAGTGCGTTTTTTTTTCACAGAAAATTGAGTAGCACCCGATCCCTGGTCAGAAGTAACACTTCAAAAAACCGTTAACTGCTTTCGGGGACGTAATTTAATTTGAATGGCTTCATGTACCCAGGCTTGAACGATCGTCGTTCGTAGTGATGTAAGAGTTATGGTGGCCTTAGAGCGACAGTGACGATGAAATTCGATTGAGAAAGGAGCTCTTCAGATAATGGGATAATTTGTTTTGACAGAATTGATTGAATGGTTGTTTTTTGTTTTTGAAATATTGACCTTAACTTTTCCTCCTACAACCATGAGCGTCGGCCTTGAATATGATATATTTTTTGCGGTAGAAACAGATCCAGAACATATTTTTTGATTCATAAAGGACCTGTATCAAATGACGCAACTATTGATTACCATTATCGATATTAACTTAGTTCCATATTGCACTGAAAGAATTTGAAGATGTTCCAAATGACACTTGCAATAATTTCCATTATTCCATGTCCATGCAATGGCATGAAAGGGATGAGTAGCGTTGTACATAGGTACACACCATACCTCAGATAACCGCAGGTGAATCTTCCTCTGCTAGAAAGCAAGTGCAGTTTCAATAGCACTAATCTGAGCCACTGTTTTAATACTTCTATCTACTATGTAAATTCAATAATCTGCTTTGTGAACGTTGGCGCTGGACCAAATTACTACAAATAGTAACGGACTAGGATTACACAACTTTCTCGATGGCTGCTCATGCAGGGAATAGGGTGATGAATGTTCAAATAAGTCCGCAATATTTTTTCGCAATGATCTCCAAGTGTCACTCTGCTATCTTTTTATACATACAGTAATCATGCTTCTGGCTGGAATTCAACTTAAACACAGCCCACCAATTTGTCCCCCTAAAAATATTCCACTTAGCTCCTTAATGTTTCAGCCCCATTCAGTGTACGGGATGGTATTTCCCCTCCAGCCATCAGACAGATTACGATTACAAACCTTGATCCCTCGCCGTCTCAGAACGACTTGTTTCACTTTCCAGCGCCCGGTCTTTTCGCAAATGCAAAAACTTTTCCGCCTCTGATCTCCCATGTGCGACGGAAAGGCATTTAGGACAGCCGATGTTAAACAGCCCCAAGATATTTGATTTAATCCCAGCTTGCTTTGTCTCTGCCAAACGGTTTCCCCCTCTTTGTTGTGCATGGTTTCATATGCCGTATTAGGATTTCCCCATTGATGGAACACACATATAGCTGGTGTTGATCTTAAGCCTTTTCCCCTATAAAAAGAAAATCCAGCCTAAGGTACACTTCCGGGATGTTCAAAATGGGAATGAGTACCGTCGCTTCCGCTAGAGAAACCAGTTTCATAAATACTAAATGAGATGTGGTGACCGTAATCGCCGCTCTTCATACAAGGTAACATAGGCGTCGCAAGGGGGTATGATAAGCGAAGATGTTCGTATTCATTTCACAAAAATAAACATTTCGTTAAATCACAAAACCAATGCTCAACCCTTTTCCTGTGCTTCAAAAATAATAAAGTTAAGTTCACAACGAAGATTTGTCATACCATAAATCGTTGTGGGGGGGGGGGGAGGTATTTCGTGTCACGTAGTTATGACCAACAGCGTTTGTTTATGTGTTTTTCAAAACTAATTCACAGGGTCAACCAGAATTACTAGCTGAGCCAA
This sequence comes from Ochlerotatus camptorhynchus, assembly GCF_037179485.1. Classification (NCBI taxonomy): domain Eukaryota; kingdom Metazoa; phylum Arthropoda; class Insecta; order Diptera; family Culicidae; genus Ochlerotatus; species Ochlerotatus camptorhynchus. The sequence goes on along the minus strand of NW_027041129.1, from coordinate 23,297 downwards.
TTTGGAAAACTGTTCATATCAGTTGGTCTTTGAAAAATACGAGAAGCAAGGCCGTTGGTAATAATACCCCGTGGTGCGTACTACACTCTGTTCCTCTACAGGCAAAAGGTAAAAACTTAGATGAACATCTGTATTCCAATCATTAAGAGTGACGCACAAAGCGTTGAATGAATGGGAACACCGTACAAAAAATAGAACTGGAGGATATAACCAATTTAAGCCATATATGCACACTTAGTTTTTTTTCTACCGAGCTCGGCTGTGCAAATCTCGGCAAAAAAAGTTTTACTGAGATCTCAGCAAACATTTCATTTGTTTGCTGAGATTCAGCTAAGCATTATCCGAGATTCAGTAATCAAATGTCACTTTTGCTGAGATCTCAGTGAAACTTATTATTGCCGAGATTTGCACAGCCGAGCTCGGTAGAAAAAATTTAGTGTGTGTAATGGGGAAAGGTGTCAGGGATGCTATTTGAATCAATTACGTAAAAATGTCTAGAATGCTAATCTATGTTATTTTCGAGAAAGTTGTTCATGATGATTAGGATCTTACATATCATAAAAGTAATCACCAAAGGGACTTATGCGCCAACATATTAGAAAATCCTTGAAATAACTGTATTTATATATTCCATTCCATAGAAAAACGATATAGATTTTCTCAGAATTTCGTAAAATTGTAGTTTTGTTCCTTATCGCAAAATATTAATCCCGTATTTTTTTTTGTCATTAGAGGGACCATTTCTACTGTAGAGTGGTCTAAAATATATATTTTTATTAAAAAAAAAATCAAAAATTTATAACTTTTGTACCACTGGGCCGATTTCAAAGATCAAAATTATTATATTTATAATTAAAAATATAACAAATACAATCAATGTTTGCAATACAATTTTTTTAATATTTTTATATTTTTCCTCAAAACTATTTATCATAATATTATATCTATATAATATTCTTAATTTTCATGGTTTGTAAACACCTCTGTGCGTAATATGGTTTTTTATATTTTTGCTTGAAAATTTTTGGTTTTTTTACGCAATATATTAATATATCAGCGATGTTTTTTTTTCGTTTTTGAGTTATATTTTTTTGAAGATATCAAGTTTTGAGTATTCGCTCAATACTCCTATATGACTAGACTACCATGCGTCGTGACCATGTTACAGTCGCTATAAATAAATGGAGACGCTTGGTAGTCTAGTTGATTAAGAGTATTGAGCGAAAACCCAAAACTTGATAACCTCAAAAAAATATAACTCAAAAACGAAAATAAAAACAGTGTTTATGGTTTTATATGTTTTGTAAAGATGCCTTAATATTATAGGAAAAATACAAAAATATATTGCAACCCCTGTCTGCAAATCACGAAAAAAAAAATAAAAAATAAAACAAATACAATCAATGTTTTTCAATACAAAATCCTAACTTTTTAATATCATTATATCTTCCAAAAACTGCATTAAAAACAAGACACAAACTTTACACACTTGGAGTATATTACTGGTCTTAGGAGCTTAACTTAGCTTAGACTGACAGAACATATCAAATGGTTGCTACTCCGTGATTGATCAGAATCAATAAAATTGCACAATTAATCGACTGAATATGGTTGAGAGCAAGAGTGAGTCCGTTCTCAAGGTACAAGCTTCTTACTTACCTTACCAGTTAGGCTAAGGCCTTGTTGTCCTCTGCTGTCCGAAGAAGTCGTCTCCACTCTACTCGATCCATGGCCAGAGTTCGCCAGCCTCGAAGTCTGCGAAGGGTCCGCAGATCACCTTCTATTAACCTATCGCAACCCGGGAAGCCGAGCGCTTTGCAGTTCCATGTTCCGAGTTTCCAATCGTAGTCCTTATTTCGTCGCGTAGGTCTGTGCCGATTGTTCCGATCCGTATTTCTTTCTTCAGTATTTGCAACTTTGTTTTTGACGTAGGACTACGTCTTTGATTTCTATGTGGGGGTACACTTTGTGAAAACCGAAAATGGAACATGTAACAAATTAAGAAAGATTTTGAACGTTAATAACTCAGCTGCCCCTGGTTCAATTTCAATAATTTTATCACCAATCGATCAGAAATATGGTTACGCATTGATTTTCAACAAGAAACTATTGAAAAACTGGTAAATGTTCAGCATTGTCCAAAAGCGTCGAATTAACTAACAAATCCACCAATTACCTACATGCATATGCTGCTTCCCCAGCACAGTCGTGAGAGAGAAGTAAGTAGACGAAACAAGTCGAAGTGGCATTCGGCTTAAATCCTCGGGTGCGTGCGAATAGGAAGGATGGAATTGCGTAATATTTTGCACACTCATCGCCATATTCAGAACCAAACGAAAATTCCTCAAGATAACCACCATCCGTTGTCTGGCTCGCCGTGGCGGTATCTGACGTATCTCCGGTTTGATTTACGAGGTGTGCTGAAGGTGTTCCTGAAAAATGAGATCCGTGATGCTGTCACCTACACTAAACATGCCAAGCGTAAGCGGCCATGGATGTCATCTACGTTTTTGAAGTGACAGAGACGCACTCTGTTTGGTTTCTGAGGTTAAATCATCACCAACATTGGAAACAAAACGGTTCTTTTCAGGGCCACCAAGCTTATTACAGTAAAGAGTAGGAATAGAATTTATCTGCCTGTTTGTTTATATTCAGAATCACTGACCACACAAAATGCTCATGTAATCAAACTGGAAGCAGGGATACAAATTATTTTGATCAACCTTGATCAACTTTGAATCGCCACGGCCGGATATTTTAGATGGAAGGAGCAACAATCTAGCATCTAATTCGACGAAGACGGCAGGAAACATTTCTGGATCAACAATAGAATAGGGCCCATCAGCATTTGTAAACAAACCGTTCCAAAGTCTCACAAATCGAAGGCCGCTCACACAAACCAACACCAACATCTTGTAGGTAGAAGTTTCCCCTATCCAATGATGGTGTTGGTTTGTGTGGGTGGCCTTCGCTTTGTGAGTAAAGGGCTTTGGAACGGTTTGTTTACAAATGCTGATGGGCTCTTTTCTATTGTTGATCCAGATTTGTGAAGCCGAGTTATTTACGAAAGAGAGTGTCGATGAAGAGAATCGATCAATGTAGATAGGACCTATTGAAAAGTGACGCGAGATTTGTTTTCCGTACTGAGCTCCAATGCTACCGACGCCAGGGAGGCAGCTCCCAGAGATGTTATGCCTTAGAACATGCCGGTGGCGCCGACTGAGATTGGACCCAGGCCTGCTGGGGTGAGAGGTAATCATGCTAACCACCGGCGCCGATATCTATCACGGCGAATGAGAACGGCCCAAATTTGAGTTTAGTTATCTCAGAAGTAAGAAATAAAGTGCAGGAGCTCAGCGATGAATAAATTTGCCTCATGTTTTCCCAGGTTTTTCCAGGATTTTCCAGGGAAAAATTCCCGAATTTGAGAAAAGTAAAGGTTGGATTCACTCAGTCTATTGGTACTACTCCGAGACTCGTTGTCATCGTCATTGTTGAGTTCCTACACTTTTGGCGATTATGAGTGAACTAAACTCAAATTTGGGTCGTTCTTATTCGCCGTGTACGCAAAAATAAAATAGCCAGTGTCGCTACTTGATAGCAAACTACTCATAATGGGAGGAGTCTTTGTAGCTTTTATACCACTTGGTTGCACATCATTCTGCTTTAACATAAAAAGATATAAAGCAGCGCTGCTGTCTGGTAACAGCTCATTTTCGCTTCGGACGGCGTGGTCAGCAATAGCAGCAGTAGGAAAGTGGCTAGTCCACTTTTCTATAACCAACAAGCAACAATTGACTGGTCGTGGCAAAGGAGGTACCAATCGTCATAGCAAATTCTTCGAGATAACCACCATCCGTCGTCTGGCTCGCCGTGGCAGTGTCTGACGTATCTCCGGTCTGATCTACGAGGTGTGCTGAAGGTGTTCGTGGAAAATGAGGTCCGTGATGCTGTCACCTACACTTAACACGCCAAGCGTAAGTGGCCATGGATGTCCTCTTCAATAAAATGGCCCTTTTCAGGGCCATCAAGCTAACATCAGTAAAGAGTTGGAATATAATTTATCTGTGCTTGTTTGTCCATATTCATAACCACAAGCCCGCAACGACCATACAAACTTGGAAGCAGGGGTGCAAGTGATTTTGATTGATTCTCGTAATCAACTTTCGTTTTGAAAAAGATTACTACAAATTTGGTACCCCTACAATTCAAAAACGGAAAGAATTGAGATAATAGATATTTGATCAATTAAAAGAACTTAATGCTCTTCACATTTATTCCGTCCACTAGCGGTCCTACGTCAAGCTTCCGTTCGTGCCCCTAGGCACAGACCCTTCTGCTTTTTTTTCCAGGGCGGCTCTGTTGAGAGTCCCACGCTGGCACTAGGACGGTGATCAGCCGCTCCTAACATGGAGAACAGACGCCGTTTTGAGCCGCACCTCCATGATGAACAGACGCTCAGGTTTGGTGAAGCATTTCCTCTATCACCGTACTATGGTTACCGCGCCAGTGTTCGCGTCGCACCTCTTCATTTTGCTATTGCCGGACTGGCAACATTGCCCACGCTACGCCACCCAGCTGTGTCCATGTTTCAGCTGGTAGACTTTTGTTATCATATGACTCGAGGAGGCGTGAAGTAAGAACTTGTGAGGACCAGGGCTAGGTATTCCGCTCCTTCCAGGTTGTCAACTCACCATTTTGTAGCCCAAAGGTACAAGCTTCAGTGACTCCATATTTTAAAGATCAATAACAGTGCCAGCCACGTTCTTGCAATCAAGTGAAAGTATGAAACAGGCCTGAACATACTCATTACAGCTAAAATACTACTTTTCGGAACTATGAAACTATGAGATATTATAATAATAATTTGTGTGTGTAAAATGCAAGTAGCGGAGGTGAAGTTTGTGTATGATACATACAATCTGTCAATTTCGCTTCGAGAGTGTCACAATTAGCGATTAGCTATAACGAATAGTACTCATGCATGACGATTACTCATTACAGCTAAAATAGCTAATTGTGACCCTCTGAAAGCAAAATTGACTGGTTTCATGTGTAATACACAAACTTTACCTGCTCTTCTTGCATCTTACATATAAAAATTATTTTAATAATATCTCATAGTTTTATAATTTCGAAAAGTAGTATTTTAGCTGTACTGAGTATGTTCAGACCTGGTATGGAAGGAATAACGGGTGATAACTAAAAAATGAGAATAACTTCAACTCTCTCATACCAAACCACAAATGTCCACAAACAAGAGACAGCTTATGGAAATCAATGCTCTCTCTCTCTCTCTCCAAAGAGCTATAGATTTTTATTTTTATTTTTGTATTGTTTCATTTGTGTTCAAAATGGCATCAAAACAAGAAGCACTTCGTGAGCGCATTGTACAGCTCTTCAAAACACACCATAATCGTGGGAAAAAGTTTATGGTTGATCATTTCAAATCAGAGAATGTACCAATTTCTACAGTTTATCGTATTTTGGCATCCTTGACAACAATTTGGAAGAGGAGTAGTGGAAAACCAGCCAAAATAATTAACAAAAAAGGACTTCTATCGCTACACAATACTTCAACAAAAAAGGTTCGATAAGTCAGCGGGACGCCGCGAAAAAGTTCAAGGGCACGCAACCTCACGTCTGTAAAACGATGAAAAGGATAGGAATAGTTTGTCGAAAGAAATCCATAGCTCCAGAATACACCGATCAACTTATTTCGAAGTTGACAACCCATTGCGAAGTTGCCAACCCATTGGATGACAAGAAATTACTCAGGAAAATGTCTCGTTTTGGGTGATGAAAGTTACTTTCCTCTCTCAAAATCTCACATTTCTGGAAATGATCGATATTATTCAGATAAGAGTTGTACAACATCTCCAAATGAGTGGAGGCGAACCAGCCCAAGGCTGAAAGCCTCCCTAATAAAGATAAATTAATTAATTAATCATCTCCAAATGTAAGATTCAAGTTCAAACACCAGTTTGAACAAAAAGAAATGCTGTATATCGCCATATCGGAGAGAGGAATTGCTAAGCCATGGTTCAAGCCTAGCGGTTTGGCTATCAACCAAGAAGTGTTCCAAAATCAATGTTTGAAGAAAATATTGATTCCATTTCTTCAAAAATATCACACAGACGGAAACTACGTGTTTTGTATGTATGTATGTAAGGTAGCCACCATCCCTTCAAAGATCTTGTCTTGTATGCAGCTCCACTTAATAGCAAGATCAATTTGAGCTACCGATCTGAATTCACAATATCGCTGTATGAAGGGCCAAAAACAAAGGTGCGGACACGTAACCAGAGACACTTACACGAAATCCACGGGAATTTAAGAATCTCCTTCCAACGATACGATCCAACAAATCGAATAACACAATTCGCAATACTTATTAAGCTTCCTACAGGATGGTTTGTTAAGAAGGGTGCGTCAATCTCACTGAAAATGTTGAAGTAGAATTCACACCACCACAATCGAATCGGTAGGATAAAGAAAATGATAGTGTTTATTCCCTCCTAGACTCCGGTTGTCATACCACTCCATCGTCCAGTCCCAGGTCAAATGATACCCAGATGCTCCCTCCCAACCCAGTATTTATTTATATAATGAAAATTTATGTTGTGGAGAAATGAAATATATCAAAACATTAAATATGAAATAAAATGAATATAAATTAATATAGATTAAATAGTTGATATTCTGAAATGAAAATAATAATTATTTTACATATAATAAGATGCAGCTCTATATTTCCTCAGCTCACAATATCAAGTGGATGTAACACTGAAATTTTAAGGTTATATTAAGCAAATATATATTTTTATCTCTAATTACTAATAATGTAAGGATGTAACTGTAAAGTGTAAAGTGTGATGTATAATTAACATGACTAACAATAAAATGGGATTACGAGAAAAATAAAGGAAAGATCTCACCCGATATGTTGCAAAGGAATCCATGACATCACGATGATTTCGAAGAGCTCCAATAGATATGCTGCCGCTACATCTTTAACCGGTGTTAAAAACAGCACTCTCGCCTTTCGGCTCTCACACAGCAGAGCAAACCCCATCAACCACAAATATGGCTTTCCAATTATTAAAAAAAAAATTAAATAACAAAATTAAATTAATTACATGCCAGGTTTGAAAAAAATATTTTCGAACCTGGAAGTGTGTATATATAACCAATATCCATTTGATAACGGTGATGCATACATGCGGGCTTATTGTGAGTGAAAGTAACCTCGGAATAGGCGTCACTCTCCAGACATTCTGAAATGGGTTGCTGGATCTGCAATAAAGCTATCACCTTCTAACTCCCGGACTAAAGCTGTCTACAATGACCATAAATGCGACATTGTAGAGAGAGTTCTTGCAGACGGAAACTACGTGTTTTAGACACATAATGCATCATCGCATTACGCTAAGAAAAGACTAATCTTCTTGAAAAATCAAAATATCCCGTATGTACCAAAACACCGCAATCCAACAAACTTGCCTGAGTGTCGCTCAATTTAAGATTTTTTTTGTAAATATGAGTTCGTTGGTGTACAAAAACAATTGGAGGGCCAAAAATTGAAATCAGCTGATAAACCGAATCAAAAGTTGCGTTCGTAAAATTGATTTAAATGCTGTACAACGCTCATATTCTGACATCATGAAAAAGCTACGCCAAACAGATGAAAGCAGATCTTATTCAAATGTTCATTGATTTTTTTTGGTAGAAACGTGTCGTAGCTTGATTGAAGTGCATCCTCTTGTATGTAATATTTAAATTTATTTTTTGCTGTTTTGGATCAGGATTCACCTTCGTAAGAGATGTGATCGTAGTTTTGATATAATGTATTGTTTTCTTGCGATCTTACGATATTTTGATAGCTGGTAGACAAATGATGAGACCCTATGCGGCTTGGGATAAAACCATCGACCTTCCGCTCAGTAAGAAAAACCGGTTGAACTAGACTAACGAGCACCTTACATCACAACAAACTATTACCAATGACGATGACGATTCCTAGACAAATAGTGATTGTCTATACAGAAAATGAAACAACCCAAAATTAAGTAAAACCGTTATAGTATCCCATTGGGTAAACATCAATGTGTTATGATGGTTAATTTTAGCTCAACGGTTGAGTAACATGTATATTCCTTAAAGATGAGTAAAAACAAAGCGGAGATTGTGTGGGCCTAATTTACTCAACGCTGAGTAACTTACTACACAGCTTGCGTTGAGTGAAAATAGCTCTGAGTTGGATGAAAAAAATGCCAATGTACTATATTTCCACGACGACACCATTTGTGATTTTGCTCCCTTCGAATTAAGTTCAACGCGTGCAACGTCCGGAAGTTTTCTACCGCCATCCGTTTCGTTATTCCCTCGTGAGCCGGTTCCTTTGATACCATCGGTTGTTCGAAGCCGAACTCGACAATTCTATGTAACATGCTGATGAAGTCATAGCTGAAATAGTTAAAAATGTTATATGAAAATAAAAATTAGGTTTGTCATGTTTACCCAAAATAAGCTTCTCGTGCGGAACTTCGAGGTTCAAAAGAAATCTTATTTGGGTATTTTTTTTTATTTCTGTGCAGGTGGTGGATCAACTTTTAACGAACACCCCTACCAAATATGTTTTTACGTTTTCGCTTACAAAATTGATATATATGGAAAAAAAAATTCGTTACATTATTTTCCTGTTAACTTTTTGCCCATTTGAAAAAGCGCCATGCTTTCAGTAGTGTTGAGATCATAACTGAGTTCATTAAACAAATCTTCCTTACATCTTACTGTCGGATTGCTGGATTAGGCCGTGTTGTCGCCATTTCACTGCTATGTTATTATTCTTGGAAGTCATCACTCTTAGATGTGTACCCTACGACGTGTAGTTTATCAAATAAATTTTATTTCAAATTGAAATTTGTTCTAGCCTTAACACTACTCAATTATACATATACTTGAAATCCCAGGCTGCACGGAGGCTGTAATTCGATCTTCTTACTGGCGTGGAACCGTATGCAGCATACATCCTTTGCACCATTCTATATGCATCGCACCGATGCATATAGAATGGTGCAATTGGTTTATTGGTTCTGGAAAATTGCATGGCTCGCAAAACTAGTGAAAGTGGCTCGAAGAAAGGAATTCTGAGAATGAGGATTGTCTTATTACAGGTCATGTTGATTTTTGTGAATTTTGAAATTAATCAACGCACAACGCCAAAAAAACATTCCCTGTGAACTTTAAAATATTAAAAAAAATGAATTAGCTTAGTCGGTAATGATTTGAAATTTTAAACGGAAATTTAACTTTATCATTACAGTGCTTTCTCAATTTTGTCAGCCCCTTCTCAAAGTTTTGGCTGACACAAACGGTAAACTGACAAAATCGGGAAAAAGTTTCATATTATGTTTTTGATCAAAACTATTGCAGAATAATTTAATCCTTCTAAGGTACGGGGTGCTATGGGATAATATGACCAACAGCGCTTATTTATATGTTTTTCAAAACAAATTTAATGAAGTTTCACCCATAATCAATACAGAGATGCAAAACAGTCAACTAAATTGTTTATATCAATTAGTATTTTAATAGTACGAGAGAAAACCACTGTTGGTCATTAAACGTAAGGGTGCGTTTTATCCCACTTTGTCCTACATATGGCTATTATTTGTAAAAACTCTTCTAAACCATCAAACAATTATAATTATTGAATTAATTTTCCTTTGACGATAATAGAATATGTATCAACTTCCAAAGCAGAGAAAATGGAGGGGGGGGGGGATCAAAAAGCCAGACCTGTATTGAAGATGACACGGGGTGATATCCACTAGCTGCCTACCCTAGCAAAGTAAAATAACTAATTGATATCACCTTGAAAACAAGCCTTGATATTCAAGATATCATTTTGTTTTCACTTTTTATCGCATAACTAATTTAGTTTTCAACCTCGACTGATGTTCTTATCCGTTGTTATCATTAAAGAATATAAAATGATGAAAGGTAAGTTCAAAACTTCAAATATAATCCGCATGGTTAAACAAAAACCTGCCAATCATATTTCAGTTATCTGTGTAAGCCTTTAATACCAACTCGATAAAATGATTTGAAATTTGTTGAAAACATTTTCATGGATCACAGGATTTGTTATCAAGATGTGTTCAATGATAACTAAATCAGTTATTGTTCTGATATCCAAGGTGTATTCTTTTGTTATAGTTGTTGTTATGTTGGTTGTTTATTAAACCACAATAAAAACATGTTCAGTGATCATATTTTGATAACCGGGTATCAGATCTTGTTATCAATTTGGTATTATCCTTTGCTCGGGTAGTGAAGCTTCACTAAAGCCCATTCCTTACCCGAACAAAGTAGAATAACAACCCGATATCATCTAGATAGCAGTCTTGTTATCCCAGATATCATTTTGTTTTTACCTCTCACCCCAGCAGGCCTGGGTTCAATACCAGTCGGCGCCGCCGGGATGTTCTGAGGCATAACATCTCTGATCACGCCTTCCTTCGGATGGGAAGTAAAGCCGTTGGTCCCCGGTTCATGAGTTGATGGGTCGATAGGTAGGGTCCAGGTGTGGGAGCTGCCTTCCTGGCACGTCGGTAGCATTGGTGCTCAGCACGGAAAACAAGATAAACGGAAAAACACAAACCAAAGAAAAAAAAATCATTTTGTTTTCAGTTGTTATCGCATAACTTATTTAGTTATCAGTCTTGATCAATTTTTTTATCAGTTGTTATCATGAAAAATTCACTTTATATTTATTAAAGATGCAAGGTTAGTTCAAAACTTTAAATATTACTTTGACTATATGTTTTAGTATAACTTCTGCGTGAAGTCAACGATTTACATAGTTGAAGATGCTAATTTCAAATAACAGACTGTAGTGGTAATTTTTATACGATAGATGGAGTAAATGAAAGCATAGAGTTGATAGTTCCGTTAGAGTACGGCAGTGTGAAATTTGCATATAGATAGTAGAATAGCGAGTTAGGACAACTTTTAAGGAAGGTACAAACCGGTTTTTTCATCTCTCTTTACCAAACTCCCCCTTTGGAGAGGGATGGTGAGGGGTGCCCCCCCCCCCCGCCACCACTGGCAAAAAGAGATGAAAACCGACCGCTCAAGTACCAACGATGTGTTTGAAACAGTTCTACCGATTTTTTACCGCACTTCAGTTGTTATTTGAAGGAAGGCATCCAGTCGTAGGTTTGGATATTGCAACTATCGTGGTAGGGGTAAACAAACCGAGACCACGCTGAAGCGACTGCTTCGAGGGACTGGCACTTCTCATACTCTCAGTACTAGCTGGCGTTGCTAGATCGCTGCTCCCCGTTCCATTCCAAGTGCCTTCCTCTGGACACATTTCATCGACGACATTCTCCACGTTAAGGACAGGCATCTCCCTTCGCACTGTCTCGCACCTTGGCCAGTCGAAGACCACATGCTCCGGCGTTTCCTCCACGTTGCCACACTCCGGACAGAGAGGTGACGCTGCGTGTCCGAACCGATGTAGGTATTTCCTGAGGCAGCCGTGGCCAGACAGGAACTGCGTCCGGTGGTAGTTGACTTCTTCGTGTCTTCTGTTCATCTACCGCTATCCACCGTTTTCCACTCCTATTGCCACATTGCCAAAGACTCCACTTTCAAAACCTTCCGTACTATACCGGCTTCTCTCCGACTGTAAAACTCGCTGTCCTCTGCGATGCCGATAGGGATCATTCCGGCGATAGCGCATACTGCTTCCGATAAAATGGTTCTGTACGCACTCACGACTCGCATGGCCATGAACCGGAACGTACTGCTCAGTTTCCTTTGGTTCTGCTTCGTTTCCAGTGCTGCAAACCAGACTGGACATCCATACCACAGTATCCAGCCAGAAGACGCCTCTTGATATTGCTAGGAATAGAGTTGTTCAGCATGATTCTAGCTATTGTGTTGATGGCCTTCCAAGCATTCTCACAGACATATTCGAAGTGGCTGTTGAAGTTTAGCCGGTCATCATTCATCACTCCCACGCGTTTCGAGGCAAAAGCGTGCCAAGGATGGAGCCTTGTGGAACTCCCGTTGTGATAATAATCGATCCCTGTCCCATATCTGTCTCGTAGACCAGAACCAGACTCTGGAAGTAACTCCTCAGAATCCTGCACAGGTAGTCAGGGACCCTCATTCTATGCAGCGCTTTAGTAATGGCTTTTCAGCTGCGCTGTTGAACGCTTTCTTGACGCCGATCGTTATCACGGTGCAATATCGATCTCCTCTTCGCTTCTGTTTGGACGCCTTCTCGGCTCTCTCGACCATTGTCCGAATTGCATCCACCGTTGATCTCCCTTTCCGGAATCCAAACTGCCTCTCCGACAATGATTAGGTTGAAGCATTGTCCCTTTCAATTGACGGTGTTATTTATCTCTGTTGAATTCGAGAATTTGCGAAAACGAAATCTTTTGAAAATTGAAAGTCAATCAAAACTTTTATGTACAATTTAATGAAATATGTAATGCTCTTTTTTATTTCTTTTTTTTTTTTTTTTATTAGTTATAGTCACTTTAACACTCTTGGGTCATTCGTGACTTGTCCGGGGGTGAGATTTGAACTCGTGACTTTGGCATGAGAGGTATGGATGTTAACCACTACGCCGGGGTCGCCCCCACTCTTTTTTATTTTCTTAGAATAAATGTTGCTGACAATGCAGCAATGCTTTTATTACAATTGCAAAAATAAGAAACATATTTTCCGTGGTAAGAATGATTTTCCAGCAAACAGCGTTTACAAACTAATAATTCCTAGTAGGAATATATTATATTACTGTAAATGAATTAAAATGTAAACGGTACATTGGATGAAAGACCTGTGCGTTGAATTGCTTGATATTTGAATGAAAAAGTACTTAAGTAATTAATAGTCAATTGTTAATTTAACCCCGTATTTACATTTTACCCCCGCTTGCCCTAATATTCACATTACAGCGAAGTGTAAAAATAACAATTAGTCATAGCGTAGAGTTTGAGAATTCATGTTTAAAAACTTAAAAATTTAGTGAAATCTGTAGGCTGACAAAATCGGGAAAAAAAGCTAACAAAATCGGGATCTGACAAAATCGGGAAAGCACTGTATAGTGAATATCACTTTTATAGATTTTGAAGATAATAGGTACTTTTTCCTAAACTAAAAAAATCCATACTAATGAAGCATATAGAACAACAATTCTTCAAAATGTTTGCTCAGGACAGTACTCTAGTAGAACATAAAATAAAAAAGTTATTCAATCGATCACTGTATGCTGTCATTTTTTATCTCACGACTACTAACAGCATGGCACCATCTTTATAGAGGTAAAAAATAAATCGGAAAAATAATGTATCGAAATTTGAACATTTTTCCAGAAAAATCAATTTTGGAAGGGAAAGCAGAAAAAATATTTGGTAGGAATGTTGCGCAAAAAATTTTCTCAGCTCCTGTACCAAATATTTTGTTCGGAAAACGTCCTTATTTCGTTAAAATCAATACTTTGCCGTTTTTTGCATACAAAATAATTCACCGTAACTTTTGCTAGCTACTTGTTCTAGAGACATCTGTTGTGAAAATCAATCCATTTAGCCATGCTAATTTAGGTTGTATTATTGTTATTGTATGATTCCACATCAGTTCGTTTGGGAATACAGTAACGTCTCCTTATATGCGGTAGGTGGTACAATACACCCAGTGCTGTTTCTCGGTTTTCCTTGGATTTGACTCAATGAAACCCAGCAGAATTTTCCGGTACGACATTGAAATGTACAGACAAGAGTGGTAACTCAGGTAGTTTTTTTAAAATTATTTTCATTCTCTTGAAGATATCGACACGCTATTGGCTGCACACGTCATTGCATGTCTATGTAAAAATGTTACTCCCAATCATCACAACTTCCATCAGTAGAACCCCCCTGGATATGGATGTACGAACAATTAATTTAGGAATGGGTACAAAATTAAAAGTACAAAGAACCAAGCAATCAGGAAAACTCTCTATGACTTTGGTCTGTAAGCTGTCGTTCAAAGGAATGCGAATAATTTTGGCGATGTGATTTCAGTTGCCGAAAGGGTGAAGATAAGTTACTGTACTGGAAAATGTTCCTCCATTCAATGAGAAAAATGTGTTAGAATCATCATACTCGATAGTTTACCAACCATAAAACATCTCATCTGTGCTGATGGGCTGTCAAGTTCAAACTAAAATCGTTTGTCGGCTGAATTAACAAACACAATCCGTTTCGGTCATCAACCAAACATAACCGAAAATTGCCTTACATAACAGTTATCCCTGACACCATCCAGCCAAGTGGAAAATTCGTTTTCCTATGTGCAAACGAACACATCACAGTTTCACCCTTTTTTCTATGATGGAAAATTGCGAAGCATACATTCATCAACATTCAGGTCCATTCCGGGCATGAGAGCGGGAGGCATGACTATGAACAGCCGAACTGGATAAGACAAGGCAAAAAAGTTTTGTAATTAACTTTATTAGACGAACCCAAGTATGAGTACGAGGCGCGGAGAGCAACGCTTTTGCCCAAATTCAGACATAGGCCATAAAAATGCCACATCCTCTTTGGTTGCTTCTTATCTGATTTGGACAAATAAGCCGGAGCGGGTAAAATTTGGTAAGGTAATAATTGCCACTGGATCATGATATCACATCGTCAACCAACATGCTCGTTGTGGGCAGAGGATTTAGCTGCTGCTGCTAATGAATTCAGTAGCTTTTTACGTGAGCAGAAATACCTAGTTACAAGAAATGTCACTCGCCCGGTAATGAATTTCCACCCTTTTTCGGAGGGGCAGGTTTATTTAATGCTACACGAGATTCGTGATCTGATATCACACTGGATAATTACGTTGTGTACCTTTGGTTGGGTTAATGAAATTATGCAGCACATCTTAAGCAAATGAATTCATTACGATGATGTAAATATTAAACATTAACGATTGTTAAAACCCTAACTTTGAAGATTTATTCATGATACTCAGAACAATCACTACAGGTGCGAACCCACACCGCAATAGATTTCCACTAGACAAAACCCAACATTATCCGAGAAAGAGGTGATGTAAATGAAGTGGTAAATTGTACAGCTTCATCTGAAAGATGCACACACTTGAGTGGCTTTTTAACACTCCCTAAAACGCTCCCTACCAGAAGTGGCAAGTGGGACACATTAACGTTACGTTATGTACCCGGGGCGGTGCACACAACAATAACAACATCGTCATCATCATATTTCCAGGACGGTGAACAGAGTGCCAACCATTAACCAGAAGGGGGAGTAACACGTCTGTAGCGTAAGAGGATAACAAATGGATGACACTTGAGTGCAGCAAAAACATGGGAACCGGTCCGTTTTGTGCAATTCTACACTGAATGCATATACAAAGGTAAGCCAAGGTGCATGTAAAGGAGGTCATTGTCAGATGGTATTGTTATAAGTGGGCTTTGCGGTACAATTGAGGTGCAGACTAAGAATACAATATGGTTAGCTTGGAAAAGGATGGGAATCCACTTATTTAGAATAATGAAGAATTTATTAAACTAGAGCATTCAGTGACTAATGCCAGTTTCTATTAACTGTTGGAATTAAATATAAAGACACCCTTAAGAGTATGATATTCATTTCCCAAATCAATAATAAGCTAACAATATCAACCACCAGCGTTTAGAAACCGCCATGTGGTGCTACCAACAATCAATGAGAAACTGGCGATTTTTGTTTGCAGTATTTCGTATCCAAACACCTGTTGGGAAATACTCCAAAACACAAATCTCACGCATTATGTATGCGAGTTTTACTTTGCCAAATTTAGCTATGCAATAATCACCGCTGAGATTTCCGGTTCCAAAAAGCCTTGTTTTTTTTTTGGCATTTTGCATTGTTCTTAGAGTTAATTTTTGCATTATCAATCTTGTGTATTGTAAAGGTAAACAATTCGATTGGTATGTGTTTTTTCTCAGTGCTAATTTGCATTTTTCATGCGTTTTTCGGAAAAACGCGTGTGGTTTTTACAACAAATCGGGCACATCTTCTAACGCTGCATAGGTGTCATTTGAATAACAACGATTCTTGATGGTTCCTGAGGTGGTTTTTCCCAAAATCTGTGATACCCTCATGAAGGAAAGCAAACACAGAAGCAGCAATCGAGTCGGTTTGTTTTGATTGTGCCCGCGTTCTTTTTATCTGAAATGTGTTCATCAGACATCATCCATTCGTGATACAATTGCTTTCTATTACCAGCTGTTCGCGAAAATGATCTCTAATGCTAGTTTTCATCTGGCTATTTCATCCACAAACACTGTAATGCAGTTGATGGCCGAAGAACAAAGCAGAGCTCTGGGTGAATTAAGGAAGGAAATAGCACTCAACACTACTAACATCAAAATAATCTTACAACGAACACCGGCTCAAACAACCGCATGAATTCCTAGGAATCAGTTATCAACAGATTCGAGGAAACGTCCAAGGCGTGAACAAAATTCCTAATCCACCAGCGCAGCAGGAAATTGCAGCCAAAGGAACTAAAGACATCAATCCGGACGACGCTATCCCGCTCACCACAGCTCAAAGGGAGAACGTGTTCTGGTTGTATTTGTCCAGGTTCGATCTCCAGGCCACAGTGCAGCAGATTGAAAAACTCGTCAAGAAAAACTAGAATACCGACGAGGCAATCGAAGGCGTAAAACTTGTTCCGAAAGGGAAAACTCTGGACCAACTAACGTTTGTTTCGTTCAAAATCGGTATTAGCTTGCATCTCAAGAAACTAACCCCGACATGGCAAAAAGGAATTATTTTCGATCAATTCGATTTCCAACAAAGTTCTCAGCCGTACGGAGAATTCTATTGCTGTCAATGATCAACACACTATACATTTTCGAAACCCGCAAAACGCACCTATTTCTTCTTCTGTTTGACCATCGATCTTGGATTTGTCTACCTTCATGTTTTGCTATATCAAAACGTACGTGGGCTCCGTACCAAAACAAATGATTTGTTGGCCTTGTCTCAATACGGCTATGATGTCATCGCTCCCACGGCAACCTGAATCAACAACGATTTTTCTAATGTCGTTTTCGTTTTTGCGGTGTAGCACCGGTGTAGTGCTAGCAGGAATAAGCGCGAGTCTTTTACAGCTCAACATCATTTGTTTGTAAACAAAAGTGCATCCTATATCTACACCTTAAATTATTTCGGTATACGGCAGTGTAGCACCGGTGTAGCTACCCGAGCAAAGTCGGTTAACAAAATGAAAGCAAATCGATATTAAAGATTGCAGTTCCTATCATAATGAATACTCATTTTGATTTCAATTGTCACGACATTAGTCTGATATCATATTGTGCTTTCATTATGCAGTCAAGACATTTTAAATGAAAGCAACTTAACTTGAAGTTCTGCTGTTAACGTCTTGTTTAAGATTTAAGTTAAGCTTATCTGTCGTTGAACTAACGATTATTGTTTAATTGTTTTGTTTAACACATTTTAGGTCATTCGCAACCAACCCGAGGTGACATTTGAGCTCAAGTCTTTCAGCGTGAGAAGCTTGGATGCTAACCATTTACACCAGGCCCGTATTCAGTCAAACATTATGAATGCAAAATCAGTAATCAAATTGATTTCATTGAAAGCAAGATTAGTTTTCCGTTTGCTTCAACAGTGTAAAATTTTGCTCTCATTTTTGATGTGTTAACCGTTAAGTCAACCAAAATGAGATCAAATGGAGTATTCAAAGTAAGTTACATCATAACAGCAAATTCTGATTTCAATTTGATCTCTAACTTTGCTCGGGTACACCGCAAAAACGAAAACGACATAACTTTGAGCTCACGCACAATTATTTTTTTTTTATAATGCGTTTATTTTTCCAGGCTCATTTGCTATAGCTTTGCGGAGCCAATATTCATTGATTAGATTACAAAATTACTTAAAACTAACGTTAGTTAAGCGGGGGCCGATTACTCGCGGCTATCTCGAGGTTAGGGGTGACAAATTGTAACAAATGGATGGCAGGGTAGGGATTGTGAACACAAGGTTTGGAGAGCAATGTGCTCTTGATCTCGAACTAGGCGACACTCTGATGAAAAAGACAAACATGGGGGTACACCGATGGGCAGCTAACAACTTGAGAGAACACAAGATGACACTAACTACTAAATCCTCAGATCTATCCGTTTTAAAAACACATAAATTAAATTCAAATAGTCGAGATCTCGGCTCGCCAAGACATCTCTAACGGGTATCGCGGGTTGTTTTCCTCGGGCCCTGAGGGATGTGGATAAATCAGATCTGGCAACACGGTGTAGGGTACATGACCAAACAACATGCTCGATATCGTGATAACCACTGCCACACGCACATAAATTGCTGCCTGAGAGCCCAATTCGATAGAAGTGCGAGTCTAACGAGCAGTGATTGGACATAAGCCTTGATATAACGCGTATAAAGTCGCGGCTCATGTCCAACCCTTTGAACCATGGTTTGTTCGACACCTGTGGGAGAATAGAATGTAACCATCTTCCCAATTCACCATCATTCCATTTGTGTTGCCAACTGATGAGGACTTGCTGACGAGCAATGGAGAAAAATTCGTTGAAGGCGATTTGTCGCTCAAAAATATCGCCTTCCATAGCGCCCACCTTAGCCAACGAGTCCGCTTTCTCATTACCCGGAATTGAGCAATGAGATGGGACCCAAGCTAAGGTGATAGTATAGGAGCAGTTAGATAAAGCATTTCAGTTTAGATCGTATTTCAGGCAGGAAATACGAGGAGTGCTTCATCGGCCTCATTGAACGAATAGCCTCCAATGAGCTAAGACTATCCGTAAAAATGAAATAATGGTCAGAAGGTAGTGAGGCAATTCGCTCTACTGCGTAAAATATAGCTGCGAGTTCCGCAACGTATACTGAGCATGGTTTCTGCAGTTTAAAAGAGGCGCTATGAAATTGATTAAATACACCAAATCCAGTGGAAGCATTTATGGTTGACCCATCTGTGAAAAATCTTTTATCGTTACTTACATGGTGGTACTTGATTGCAAAAATTGAGGGAACAACCATCGACCGATGGTGATCTGGTATTCCATGGATTTCTTGCATCATGGTCAGATCAAAATTTACAGAGGAACTATAGAAGGCTTGAAAGCAATCACGATTGGAGATTAATGAAGAAGGACCAACCTCCAGCGTCATGTACTCATAGTACAAACTCATGAATCTTGTTTGAGGATTTCTGTCGAGCAGCTTCTCAAAATTTTCTATTACCAATGGGTTCATTACTTCACAACGGATAAGAAACCGGAAGGACAGTTCCGCGAAACGGTCTGTCAGTGGGAGAACACCCGCGAGTACTTCGAGGCTCATCGTATGCGTCGAGTGCATACAGCCAAGCGCGATTCGGAGGCAACGGTATTGAACCCGTTGTAGCTTCAGGATGTGTGTTTTTGCCGCGGATTTAAAGCAGAAGCTACCGTACTCTAGGACCGACAAGATGGTTGTTCGATACAACCTGATCAGATCTTCCGGGTGTGCTCCCCACCAAGTTCCAGTAATTGTACGAAGAAAATTGATTCTTTGTTGGCATTTTTGTTTCACATACGCAATATGTTTTCCCCACGTGCTTTTGGAATCGAACCAGACACCTAAATACTTGAAAGATATACTTTGAGTGATTGTTCTACCCTTTAGTTGAAGCTGTAACTGTGCAGGATGATGCTTCCTAGAAAAAACAACCAACTCAGTTTTCTCCGGAGAGAATTCGATACCCAGCTTCATAGCCCAAGTAGACAAATTGTCTAAGGTATCTTGCAATGGTCCTTGCAGGTCCGGTGCACTTGGTCCTATAACGGACACAACGCCGTCATCTGCAAGCTGCCTTAGCGAGCAATTTTCATCAAGACAACCATCAATGTCTTTAACGTAAAAATTATAAAGAAGGGGGCTTAAACATGAGCCCTGGGGGAGACCCATGTAACTAATTCGTGAAGTTGTCGAGTTTCCATGAGAAAAGCTCATATATTTCTCAGACAACAAGTTGCTCAAATAGTTGTTCATAATTGGTGAAAGCCCACTATCGTGGAGTTTATCCGAAAGGACATCGATACAAACAGAATCAAAATCCCCTTTAATATCCAAGAAAACTGAACCCATTTGCTGTTTTTGCGCATAGGCCAGTTGAATTTCAGTTGAAAGCAACGCAAGACAGTCGCTCGTTCCTTTGCCTCTTCGAAATCCAAATTGCGTATCTGAAAGTAAACCATTCGACTCGACCCATTTGTCTAGACGAAAATGAATCATTTTCTCCAACAATTTCCGTATACAGGACAGCATCGCGATGGGACGGTACGAGTTATAATCCGATGCGGGTTTACCGGGTTTTCGAATGGCGATAACTCTTACTTGCCTCCAGTCATCCGGAACAATGTTGTGCTCCAGAAATTGATTGAATAAGTTCAACAAGCGTCTCTTCGCGACGTCTGGGAGATTTTTAAGCAAGTTGAACTTGATTCTATCCATTCCTGGAGCTGAGTTGTTACATGAGAGGAGAGCAAGTGAGAATTCCACCATCGAAAACGGGGAATCTATTTCGTTACTACCCGACGGACGATCACGAACGTTGGTTTGAACCGACACCGAATCCGGGCAAACTTTCCGCGCGAAGCTGAATATCCAACTGTCTGAGTACTCCTTGTCTTCGTTGACCGGTGATGACGCGTTTCGCATTCTCCTGCCGACATTCCAGAGCGTTCTCATGGAAGTCTCGCGCGACAAACCATCGACGAACCGACGCCAGTAACCACGTTTTTTGGCTTTAATCAAGCCCTTAAAAGTGTTCTCGAGGTCGGTGTACCGCTCGAAATCCTCGACCTTACCGTGTTTGCGGAAGCGTTTAAACGCGGCGGACTTCTCGCTGTTCGCGTCGGTGCAATCCTTATCCCACCACGGAGTGAGAGGTCGTTTGCGAACGAAAACACCCGGAACGCGTTTCGTCTGTGCTTGAAGAGCACAGTCAACGATAAGTCGCGATAAAAAGGAGTACTCATCCAGCGGAGGGAGTATCTCAACCGAATCAGTACCACCGAGAACCGCGGACGCAAATTTTTGCCAGTCGATGTTTTTCGTGAGGTCGTACGCGATGTCAACCGAGCGAGTGGAAGATGAACCATTGGTAATAGAAATTTTGATTGGCAAGTGGTCACTACCGTAGGGATCTTGAATTACTTTCCACGAGCAATCCAACGATAGTGAACTCAAACTGAGGGAGAGGTCTAATCTACTTTCTCTAGCTGGAGGTTTGGCCACTCGTGTTACTTCCCCAGTGTTTAGAATTGTCATATTGAAGTTATCGCAAAGGTCGTATATCAGGGTTGAGCGGTTGTCGTCGTACAGTTCCCCCAGCCTGTACCGTGGGAGTTAAAATCTCCTAAGATCAACCGAGGCTCAGATAAAGCTGAGCAGATATCAGAGAAACCTTGGCGAGAAATCGCAGTTCTTGGAGGAAGATATACTGAGGCAATACTGAGGCTTTTACCTCGAATATTTACCTGACATGCGACAACTTCAATGCCTGTCACGGAAGGCAGATCGATTCTATAAAAGGAATGGAGCTTATTAATCCCGAGAAGCACCCCTCCATACGAATCTGCTCGATCAAGGCGAATAATGTTAAAATCGTGGAAACGGAGATCGGTGTCTGAAGAAAGCCATGTTTCACAAAGAGCAAATGCATCACAAAGTGAGTTGTGAAGTAAAAATTTGAATGTGTCAAGTTTCGGTATAAGACTTCTACAGTTCCACTGAAGAACAGAGATCATATCCCCGACCTCATTCGGAAAATTATCCATCAAAGGATATGATCGACGCAAGGAAGGACCACCTAGAAGCTAGTTGCTTCAAAAGAGTTTTCACAAATGGAAGCACTAAATTAATAATGTTCCTAGTTGAGTCAGAGACGTTGAATATATTGAAGATGCTCTCCACAATTCCAGAAAACGTGAACATGGCATCATGTTCTTGCTGGTTATTCAGCTGTTTTTCTGGCTGAAAAACTGGGATATCTGGGGTTTTAGATGATCCCGGAAGTGGCGGAAAGTCTTTGTTAAAATTACAAATCCCGGTGGTGGGGGTTTTGCTACATTTCCGCTACCTCTTAAATTTGACAAGGTAGGTTAAGAGTCCGTACGAGAGGCCTTACGAGGTTTTTGGGTGACGTTTGTTTTGGACCGCTTCCTCGTGTTGCCATTAAAGACAAAAGGACTACTCTCACCCACCTCTGAGTCAGAGCCCTGATCATCATCTGGCAGGAGGTGGAATGTGTTGTTGCTTTTTGGGGTAGTTTGGGAAGATGAAGCGGTCGTTTTCAATATTTCTGCTAACGAGCGCTTAGAGCGAGCTTGCAAAGACCGCTTTAGTTTTTCTCCCTGCTGTTTGTACTTCGGGCAATCATTCAGAGCATGCGGAGCATCCTTACAGTAAACGCATTTTGGGGTAGCATGACAAGGACCCTCCGTATGCTCCTCCCCACATTGATCGCACCGCGGTTTGTTGGAACAAAAGTCCGCGGTGTGACCTAGTTGTTTGCATTTCAAGCAATTCATTACCCTCGGTACAAACAAGCGTACAGGTAGTCGAACCTTCCCAATTGTGACGTAGTCAGGTAATGCCGATCCTGAAAAGGTCACACGAAACGAATCTGAGAGGGTATACTTTTTGTTAGTGCCTATGAGCGACACTGACTGCAGTTGAATGCAGTCCAGTATCTTGACTTTCGGGAGGGCATGGTTTTTGAAAATGCCGAAAGATTCGACTTGTAGGAAATCCTCACAAGTCAGACTCGATTCGGTGACCACTCCTTCAATTTCTACGTCACAACTGGGGACGTAGACTCGATATTCGATCGAAAAAAGCTCACAGGCAGCAATCCGGTTTGCTTGTTTCAGGTCATCAACGGTAACGCGCAGTTTGTTTGACGTTACCTTAAAGATATCGGTTACGGCCGAAAAATGTTTTGTCAGATCCTTCGAAATCCGAGAAATATTCAAAGGTTTTTGTTTGGGCCGGAAAAAAACAACCCACGGACCTTTTGAGTCGCTTGGGTAAGCTTTATGGCGGGGGGTCGCAGAAATTTTTAAGGGAACGGTTGGAGTAGGGGGAACAGGTGGACGAGGGGGCGATGGTGGAGAAGGGGGGGCAGGGGGTGAAGGAGGTTGTTGTTTAGACATCACCTTTGGGTAAGCTCCAGTGCTCGTTTTGGGGTCC